>NC_133511.1:104165925-104473240 GCF_049354715.1 Callithrix jacchus | reverse complement strand
GCCAGTTGCCACTGTGCACAGTTTCATGCAAGCAAAGATTCTGTGACTAAGAAATCAATATAGTGAGTTGCTAGGGAGCTAGGGGCTCCAGCTAGAAAGCCGACAGTTTGCAGTTCTGGGTTAGCTCAGATTTAGTTTGAAACCAATAAGGTGATGGTTCAAATTTTCACCTTTCATCATTAAGGGTTATGCATTTCATAATAATGATTTTAGGATTTTTCTGAATAATATAGAGAACAATGGAGGTGTTTATGCATTAAGGATGTTAATTAAGGAACATTGGTCCACGGATCTGACTTAAATCTAATACATTTTGCAATGTCTTTATGAATCAATAGCTAAGCCTATAGAATTTAATGGAAGGATTTCTTGGTATCTTTAACAATGATCTATTAAATCTTACTCATGGGGCTGCAAATGACTATGAAAAATCATTGTACACTAAATGGTTCTTTTCTTCTTTTTCTTAATTTTCTACTAATTTTGTTGTGTGCACACACCTCCTAAAAGACTATTCAAGGAGACACTAGTAGCAAAATTTCATTAAATCCCTCAAATATTTAAAGTTTCTGAAGGCTCTTTTCTTCACTTACTGGAAGCTGCTGTGTGATGCTGGCAGCACAGATGTTTTTCCTCTCCATGTTGTCATAATTAGAAACTTCAGTCCGGCTGTAAGGAAGCAGAAGTGATAAGAAATCCTTTAGTCAGTAAATTACTTTATGAGGTGTAAGTGTGTCTGTATAATAGGGAATTATGCCAATGAGAGTGCCATTAAAAACAAAAGGTTTGAAAAAAAAAAAGAAAAAGAAGACACAAATTTGACAGTTAAATAGTCAACTTTATGGTGTTTAATACCAGAAAAAAAATGACTATCTCCCCAAAACTAAAAGACATTTTAGTGTTTGCTTCCTGCTTCTAAATATATTGAAAGCATCATTTGGGTCGCTGCACAAACTGTTGCAAACTGCCTTAAGGCAATTTGAGTTTGTACTTCTATGAAGTTATTTTCAAGAAGTAATTAGTAGGCACCAACAATATTTTAGGTGAATAAAGTGTACCTATGCTCCCCACACCTTCAGGTTAAAAAGTGTAAGCCTAAAGAATAAATTGTCTGATTAAAAATAACATTTACAAAATAAATATTCACTAACAAACTGCTGGGTAAAATCCCCTCATTTTGTCCTTTTGCGCACTCTGTTCTCGTGGCAGATGGAACAAACTTCCATAAACAATGTTCTGTGATGTTTAGTTAGCATCTAGCATGCAGGAATCTTCTGCAGGTGAACGTTATGTCTAGTTAGGAATCAAACATTCTGATACATCCTTGAGAGTACAAGTATGGTGGCTTTGCTGAATTCTTATCCTATGTTGGTAAAATACTAGGGGCCATCTTCAAAATGTTTCCAGTCAATCTACAACCATATGAATACCTTTAATTTTGCCAGAGGTATTCCATTTCTAATACTCTCATCATACCAAAAAACTACATATTATTTTTACTGTTTCAAACCCATTTTTAATCATTCATTAGCGTAATTAGCAAAACATTGGATTTTCATTGATAAATCGATGACAGATTGCCTGTGGATAGTGCTTTCTTTATAGAATATTAGCTGCTCTGGATTATTGCTTAACCTAAATTGCCCCCACATAACTTGAATAAATAGTAAGTCATATATTTCAAAATAAACTGTAGACACTGCAAAAAGCTTCCACAATTTTAAACTCAGAATTGTGATTATGGTGACAGCCAAGAAAAGGGGCTTATAATTAGTTAAAACATAGAAAAGACTAAGAAGCTTGAATCCTAAATAATAAACCTCTACACTAATTCATGATCTCCTCTTCTGATTGAAAAACTAGGTATTCTTAAAAGCATAAGAACTATGAAATCGGCCAGGCACACTGTCTCACCCCAATAATCCCTGCACTTTGGGAGGACAAGGCAGGCAGATTACCTGAGGTCAGGAGTTCGAGACTAGGCTGACCAAGATGGAGAAACCCCAACTCTACTAAAAAATTACAAAGTAGCTGAGCATGGTGGTGCATACCTGTAATCCCAGCTACTCAGGTGGCTGAGGCAGGAGAATTGCTTGAACCCAGGAGGCAGAGGTTGCGGTGAGCCAAAATCATGACATTGCACTCCCGCCTGGGCAACGAGAGTGAACCTTTGTCTCAAAAACCAACCAATCAAACAAACACAAACAAAACAAAACAAAAAACAGTGAATCAAGATAATAGAATGGATAATAATTTTAGCACTAACTAAATGAACTTTAGCAACTCACTAACTGCCAAACTCAGTTTCCTCATTTGTGAAATGGGTTGAAATTCTCACCTTTCAAGATTGCTGTAAGAATTAGATATCAACAAAAGGACCTTAAAGACAGTGCTTGGTCCCGCGGGCTCCACAGACATATTTCCCTTCATTTAGAGTAGACAAAACAGATATAGCACCTGATAATTCAGAATGCATAAAAATTACTGCTAAGTACCAACAGAATAAGAGAGGTTCCAAGAAACTTGATAGGTGAACATAAAAAACACCAACTTAGGAATTGTACTGAGTTGGACAAAAATCATAACCCTTTCAATTGTAGGTTATCACAAGAATTAGAGCAAGGCAGATATGAGAGCTGCATGTTTCAATGAACTCTAATGGGAGAGGTAATGCATTTAATTCTGAAGGACTTTGAACCACAGTGAATCAATGTGCTCTCCATTGCAAATGGCTTAAATTTTGCTTGCTGACAACTTTATTATTAATAAATCTGTTTTAAACATGAGGGTATAGATATCGCTGACATACTCATTTAATTTCATCTTGCTATATACTAGGAAATGTGATTATTGGATCATAAAACAGTTCTATTTTTAATTTTTTGAAGTACTTCTGTATCATTTTCTACAATGGCATTAGTAATGAACATTCCCACCAACAGTGAATAAGAATTCCACTTTGCCCACATGTATGCCAGCATTTGTTATTTTTTTGAGATGATATCTCATTGTGGTTTTGATTTGCATTTCCCTGATGATTACTACTGGGAATGTTCTCACATCCCTATTGGTCATTTATTTGCCTTCTTTTGAAAAAAAAAAAATACCTATTCAGGTCTTTTGCCTATTTTTAAATCAGATTATTTGTTTTTCTGCTACTGAATTGATTATATTATGAATATTAACCTCTTGTCAGATGGATAGTTTGCAAATATTTTCTCCCATTCTGTAGGTTTTCTTTTTACTTTGTGTATTGGTTCTTTTGCTTTGCAGAAGCTTTGTAGTTTGATATGATCCCATTTGTCTATTTTTGCTTTTGTTGCCTTTCTGGTTGAGGCTTGATCCAAAAAATCCTTGCCCCGATCAGTGTCATAAAGTGTTTGCCCTATTTTCTTCCATCGCTATTCACAATAGCCAAGATATGGAATCAACCTGTTTTCATCAATGGTTAAACAGATAATGACAGTGTGATATACATACACAAAGGAATACTCTTCGTCCCTAAAAATGAATGAAATCCTGCCATTTCTGGCAACATGGGTGAACTTGGAGGGCACTATGTTTACTAATGCAGAAATAAAAATTCCAGATGATCTCACTTACATATAGAATCTAATAATTAATAATTTCACAGAGAGTAGAATAGTGACCTTTAGCAACTCACTAACTGCCAAACTCGAGACTGAAAAAAACAGTGGGGGAACTAGCAGTGGGGAGAGATTGGTCAATGTGTACAATGCTACAGTCAGATGGGAGGAATAGGATCTGGTGTTCTAGTACACAACATAGTGACCATGGTTAATAATATTTAATTGTATATTTCAAAAAAGGTAGAAGAGTGTATTTTGAATGTCCTTACCACAAAGAAATGAGAAATGTATTGGGTGATAAATAAGCAAAATAACCTGGCTTGGTCATTATACAATGTAAACATGTATTGAAACATCACACTGTACCCCAGAAATAGATATAATTATGACATGGCAATTAAAAATAAAATTTTAAAATAAAAAAATTGTATTCTTTCATGTATTTCACTCTCCTATAATGACAAGACAAATAATAATTTCCATTTGGTTTCTTCTTGCTCTTTCCATTTTTCAAACTCTTTGAAGAACCGTCTCACTGATTGTTAATAATTGACAAGCAAATGTTTGCACCTGTGTCTTTGAATGGATACACAGAAAATGTGAATGATGCTGCTGAAAATAAGTCATTAAAATAGCTGCGCAATTCTTATCTCTAAAGACATTCCTTTAACTACATGGGAAAAAAATAAACCCTAGTCCTGTGAAGAAACACTCTCTTAAAATAAAAATTATTTTATTTTCTTAAAGAAATTGGTAAAATTCAAGAAGGAATTTCTATTAGAGGTATGTTGGAAGCCACTTAGTCTTGCTCACATGTTTTGGTGATTTCTTCAAAATCACCACTAAATTTACACTGGAAGTTTATGTTTATTTAAGGATAACATTTCATTCTCTATATTATGTAATTTTGAAATAAAATCACATACATTTTATTATGGATAAATATGATTTAAGAATCTTGAATGTCTTGATTATGGCCTCATGGTAACAAATAAGTTCTCTATATGTCTATGTAGGAGTAGTTGTTTAAAAGAGCTTGGAACCTCTTCTGTCTCTTGTTTCTTCTCTCACTGTGATACACCTTCTCCCTCTCTCTCTTCTTCTATGAGTACAAGCTTCCTGAGGTTTCACCAGAAGCCAAGCAGATGCTGGTGCCTTCCTTGTACAGTCTACAGATGGATGAGCCAAGAATCTTAAGAATTTAAGAGTCTTATTACTCTAAGATTTTTGTGGAAAAGGTAGAGCATTAAAATATATATCTCAGGATATGGAATATTTAGAACATTGTTTCACTTGCAGATTATTGCCTGTAATTTATTTAGGTTTAAATATATTCTGCCTTGGTTTGTCACAGTCTGAGGAAACTCTAAACTAGATCATAAAAAATGATATCCAGCTGGGCACGGTGGCTCACGCCTGTTATCCCAGAATTTTGGAAGGCCAAAACAGGCAGATTACGAGGTCAAAAGATTGACACCATCCTGGCTAACACGGTGAAACCCTGTCTCTACTAAAAATAGAAAAATTAGCCGGGTGTGGTGGTGGGCACCTGTATGTAATTCCAGGAGGTGGAGGTTGCAGTGAGCTGACATCACATCACTGCACTCCAGACTGGCGACAGAGTGAGACTCTGTCTCAATAATAATAATAATAATAATATCCAACAATTATTGAGCAGTTACTGGACATTAAGCACTCTTCTGAGCAGTTTGCTTTGGAATTACCATATTCAATCTTAGTATCAAATTTAGCTAAGGAATATCATGAAAAATTGAGGCTTTTTTTTTACTATATCTTATTAACTTTAACTGAAACTATGAATTGAAAACCTGTACCTTAAGCTTCTTTACATTGTCCTTCATGGTTTTATATATATATATATTTTTTTTTTTTTGAGAAGGAATCTCACTCCGTTGCCCAGCCTGGAGTGCAGTGGCACAATCTTGGCTCACTGCAACCTCCGCCTCCTGGGTTTAAGCCATTCTCCTGTCTCAGCCTTCCGAATAGCTGGGACTACAGGTGTGTGCCACCACACCTAGCTAATTTTTGTATTTTTAGTAAAGGAGGTTTCACCATGTTGGTCAGGTTGGTCTCAATCTCCTGATCTCGTTATCTGCCTCAATCTTAGAGGACACAGTTTCCTAAAATATTCTTCAAACTTTATTTCGGCTTTCAGCTCCATTTCATATTTTAATCTCTTTAGATTTCTCTCTTTTCTGATTTCATTTTTCCTATATTCTCTGCCTCTTTTTCTTTCTTTTATTTTTTTTGGTCTTTTTAAAAACTTCTCTTCATTCCTTTCTTTCTCCTCTTTCTTTTTACTTTATTTCTAAATTGTGTTCCCCTATTTTATTTTTTACCCCTGCTGGTTTATCTTGTTTTTCCTTCCTCCACCAAATCTTGACCATCAGCAAGTTTCCAATTTACTCATATTTCTCAGTCATTTTAAGATAAGTGGTTTGTCTTAAAATGATGTATTCTCTCTTTCTGGGAACATCTCACCCAGTTTGAGAACAGAGAATAGCAATCCCAATCTCATGCTGTTCATAACATGTTTGTCATAAGAAAAATATATGCAATTGCAGTGGTGGGAAAACCTATTCAAACTTGATACTGGTTTCTGTTTCTCTGAAGCAGTATCTCAGAAAATAATCAAGATGGACAGTCACGACTTGAGAAATAAAATTTTAACTTCAATCAACCTGTGACCATAACAAATAAAAACCCTTATGGTAGGATTTCTGTTTTTGTTTGTTTGTTTTTTAGATGGAGTCTAACTCTGTCACCCAGGCTGGAGTGCAGTGGCATGATCTTGGCTCATTGCAACCTCAGCCTCCAGGGTTTAACCTGGTTAATATGGTGAAACCCCATCTCTACTAAAAATACAAAAAATTAGCTGGGCACGGTGGTGCGTGTCTGCTGTAATCCCAGCTACTCAGGAGGCTGAGGCAGGAGAATTGCCTGAACCCAGGAGGCGGATGTTGGTGAGCCGAGATCGCGCCATTGCACTCCAGCCTGGGTAACACGAGCGAAACTCCGTCTCAAAAAAAAAAAAAAAAAAAGAAATCTATTTGATTAACCTGATCGCCATATCTGGGAAGACTATGTAGATTCAAACGCCATAAAATGAAAGATTTAAACCAATTAATCTTTCTGAGACTTACTTTACTCAATATAAAATGGTAAGATTAATATCTTACCTGTTTGAAGACCATTGCTGTCTCTTAATGGACGGCATACACATTATCTACTATGTTCAATAGTAACTTGATAAAGAGATGACATAATTCAATAATTTAATTAGCTATATTTCTACCTCTAATAATTTATTAACAGCAATGACTTGTGATTTAACAACAGTGTTATTAGATAAATATTGAGGTTGTAGTGGACACGTGTGTGAATCACAGGCAGAGTTCTGCTAATTCTCAATGGCAAACATTTCTAACATTGTATATTTCTATTTTTAAGAATGATTTTCCTGCCTCTCATATCTTACATGGGTTTACATCGATCAAATATTCTTGCACCCACTTCACTTAATATACATAGTCCCTAGAAAACAACACAAATTAGGTTTCAAGAAAATCTTTTCATCACATAAACCCTGTGTTAGTCCATTGTGCATTGCTATAAAAGACTACCTGACTAATTTATAAAGAAAACAGGTTTATTTGGCTCATGAATCTGTAAGCTGTACAAGCAAGGCACCAGGATCTGTTTGGCTTCTGGTGAAGCCTCAGGAAGCTTGTACTCATGTCAGGGGAGCGAGCAGGTATATCACATAGTGAGAGAAGAAACAAGAGAGAGAAGAGGTTCCAAGCTCTTTTAAACAACTAATTCTTGCATGAACAAATAGAGAACTTACTACCATGAGGCCGGAATCAAGATATTCATAAGAGATCTGCGCGGTGGCTCAAGCCGGTAATCCCAGCACTTTGGGAGGCCGAGGCGGGTGGATCACAAGGTGAAGAGATCAAGACCATCCTGGTCAACATGGTGAAACCCCGTCTCTACTAAAAATATACAAAAAATTAGCTGGGCATGGTGGCGCGTGCCTGTAATCCCAGCTTCTCAGGAAACTGAGGCAGGAGAATTGCCTGAACCCAGGAGCGGAGGTTGCCGTGAGCCGAGATCGCGCCATTGCACTCCAGCCTGGGTAACAAGGGCGAAACTCCATCTCAACAACAACAAAAACAACAACAAAAAATAAAAACAAAAACAAACAAAAAACAAAAGAGATCTGCCTCCTTGATTTAAACACCTCCCACTGTTATGGGATCTTTGGGGTGTTGATTTTCTGGCCAGTAACCACTGTGGCCGGTGGCATCTTTGCCTGAGTTCTATTCTGTGTCCAGGAAGAATGAGGTATGCAGACAAGTGGAGGGTGAACAAGACGAAGAGGACTGAGTGTCAGAACAGCTCAGAGGAGACCTGCAGTGGGCAGCTCCTCTCTGTAGGCTGGTGGTCCTGTTGAGTGTTCAGCTGTCAGCAGAGAAGAGGCCCTGGAAGAGGTGCTCCTCTCTACAACTGGTTTTTCTGAAGTTGAAGTCTCTGCAGGTCTCTGAAGCTCTCAGCAGAGAGGGTAACTCCTCTCTACAACCGGTCATCCCATCATCTCCTGCTATTAGTAGAGAGTAGCTCCTCTCTTCAGCTGGTAGTCCCATTTTCTCTGTCCTCTGCCCTGCTCTGGATGAGCACAGGGTTTTTATAGACCTTAGGGAAGTGCATGCCAATTGGTCCAAAAGCAACCATGGGTCAGCCTGAAAAAGCACCACAAGTCCCCACTCAAGTAAGCAGTACTGACATCCAGGCCACCAGCTTTCAGCCCCTCCCTGGTCTAAAGGTGGGGCTTTACTGGGGACCTGTCCCCTTCCATCCAGGAGCCTGTCTGCCTGGGGGCTGTCCATGGGCCCAGGCTGCTGGCATTAAGAGGCACCTATGGGCCAGCACCAAGCTGTCCTCAGCCCTTTCTCACTTTCCCCTATCATGCTTATGGGTGCCCCAATTCTGGAGGGGGCAAGGTGGCAGGAAAGTGCTCCAAGCATGTGCATACCCAGCAAGGCAGTGACAGTACCCAGGCTCAGCCTCAGTCAGAGCCAGTACCTAGAGTGGAGAGAGGTCAGGCAGTGGGAACAGACAAACCTGAGCCTTCTGGGAGTGTTGTAGGGGCTTCCTGGGCCTCTGAGGGTGCAGGGATGCTCAGGTCCTTTGCCTGAAAGGGCAGCTGCAGTTGTATCTGCAAAGCTCCCTCCCCACCAAGTTGAAAGGTGGAGCTCCCGCTTGTCCCCAGCTTCTGCTTGCTCCATGGAGTGGGAGGCCCAGGTCTGCAGCTGTGGATCTGGTGACTGCAGCTCCAGCCGGGAGGGCAGGGATCCTTCCTGCTTCAGACCCCACCAAGAGCACAAGGAGGCTGGGATCTGCTGCCACAATTTGGGCAGCTGCAGCACTGCCCAGGGGGTGGAGCTCCTGCCTGCTCCATAGAGCCAGAGCCTTGGTCTACAGCTGGGGTTTGGGTGGCTGCAGTGGCACCTAGGGAGCTCCTGCCCTAACTCAGAAGGGAGAGGGCTCCCGCTTGTCCCCGGCTCCTGTGGGCGTTATGGAGCATGCAGTCCCTGTGAGTCTCCCTGCTGCAGCCACCTGATGACAGTTGTTCCTGCCATTACCGTTACGTCTGCCTCCAACATTGAAGGTCACATTTCAACACATCCAAATCGTATCAAGCCCTTTTCCTTTATTAAATTGTATACAAATCATGACACCAATTGTCTTATTAGTATAACATAGAACTTTCCTCTAAAGAAAGTATAGTATTATTTGATATAGATCTAATTAATTCAAAAAGAATTTTTAAATTGCACTGTTTTTCTACCATATATAGTTAATGAAACAAATATTTCCGGTAACTTTTAATCAATTTCAAAAAAAAATTCAAGTATTTTTTAATTGATTAGAAGTGATTTTCTTAGAAATAGTCTCCATATTATACCTCTTCTGTTCCTGCTTCCTTATAGTCTTTGTGCCATCCAGCTCATCTCACATATATATATACTTATCAGTCATATCAAACCAGATGACCACAACTGATTATCAGCTTATCAGCAATCATATAACATTTATAGAAATAATGCCTACATTGCCTTCATTAACAGAGATTTTTAACCTTTTTTGATATGTATAATTTCAATACAATTGCTTGATCTTACCTGCATACTTCAACCATTGAGGATATCCTTTCTTTCTCTTTAAGAGTATTGCCTTGGACTTATGCTACTCATTTTATTCTACCCTTCTTGATCCTGCTTTATATTCCTTGACTCTGGACAGGTATTTGTCTTAACTGTTGCTCCCTGTACATTCTCCAGGGCTTCACGGTCTCTTCTTATGCATGTAAATTTACCACTCAGTGTCCTAGTAATCTATTTGTAGAACATTAGCTTAGATCTATTGTGCTTTAATAGGGAACCCAACAGGGAATTAACCCAATAGGGAACTGGATTAATATCTACATAGTTTAACAAATAAAGCAACATGATTCTGCCTACTTCCTGTTTTCTCCAATTGTAAACTTTTATCTACTGTTCTTTACGTGTGGACACAAGATTGTCCACTGCCCAGAAATTGGCAGAAATAAATGGTTAGTAATTATTTCCTATCAAATTAAGAAAAGTAGATTTATAGTTATTAAAATAAACTTTTGATTCTCATTCTTTAATGCACCAAATCAACTTATATTTATTTTGTTATAACCTCATAGGTATAAAAACAATGTTGTTTCCTTCTGTCCTCTAACTTTTTGCTATTTATCTTTCAGAAAGGAAAATAACGGTTCTAGTGAAAGCTGCTTTAGCAGGTTATGATTTGCAATAGACACAGATACCATAAAACATAACTTCAGGCAGTGCAGTCCACTGGTAGAGCTGTAGAAGGCTGCACTTTTTAAGAACTAGAGGCAAGTGACTATGAATCAGCCTTACTTTAAGAGCTTCTCAACCATTTGATATTTGGTTCAAGAGGGGAAATTATCTAAGACTAGGAAAAGATATGTTAAACAGCTATTTACACAGATGTTTTAATGAGTTTAATCCTTTAAAGTAACTTAGATTCCTTTCAGATAAAAATTAACAAATAGAGCTTTACAAGAATCTCCAGCAAGTTTACCATGGTGAAGAAAGATTTCTTTAGCTGACATCAACTAATGGCTTCCTGTGTAAGGTTCTAAGTGTTTTAGATGATTTATGTTCTTTGATTTCACTCTAAAACTTGTTTTAAAAAAACAATGCAATTTTGTTAATCTTAGTTCTCATGTTGTACATTAAATTTCCAGATTTGGTCATTGTTATGGTTTGACTCTGTATTCCCACCCAAATCTCATCCTGTGGCTTCCATAATTCCTACATAATATGGGAGGGACTTGGTGGAGGATTATTGAATCAGGGGGGTGGGTTTTTCCCATGCCCTTCTCATTATAGTGAATGGTTCTAATGAGATCTAATGATGTTAAAAAAGCAAGCTTCTCTGCACAACTCTCTTTTGCCTGCAGTCATCCACATAAGATTTGACTTGTTACTCCTTGTCTTCTGCCATGATTGTGCAGCCTCCCCATCCACATGAAACTGTGAGTCCAGTTAAGCCTCTGTCTTTTTAAATTGTGCAGTCTCAGGTATGTCTTTATCAGCAGTTTAAAAATGAACTACTACAGTAAATTGATGCCAGGAGAGTGGGGCATCCACCAGATACCCTATATCATCTCTCTCAAGTTCAAAGTTCCACAAATCTCTAGGGCAGGGGCAAAATGCCACTAGTCTCTTTGCTAAAACATAACAAGTCACCTTTGCCCCATTTCCCAACAAGCTCCTCATTTCCATCTGAGAACATTTCAGCCTGGACCTTATTGTTCATATCACTATCAGCATTTTTGTCAAAGCCATTCAACAAGTCTATAGGAAGTTCCAAATTTTCTCACATTTTTTTGTCTTCTTCTGAGACCTCCAAACTGTTCCAACCGCTGCCTGTTACCCAGTTCCAAAGGTGCTTCCACACTTTCAGGTATCTTTTTGGCAAGTCATAAATATCATATACCCCTGGTTTGATGCAATGAGTTGGACAGTTTTCTCAAAATCCATGTACTCAGTCTCACCATGAGAAAACTTCAGACAAACACAAATTGAGAAATATCCTACAAAATCTTAATAATTACTCTCCAAAAGCATTAAGGTTATAAATAATATGAATAGGATGAGAAAATGTCACAGATTGAAGAAGACTATGAAAAGATGACTTAATGCAACCTGGTATCCTGGCAAAGAAAAACAGAATTACTAAAACACTTGGTGGAATCAAGTCTGTAGGCTAGTTAGTGGTATTTGACCAATATTAATTTCTTAGTTTTGAAAAATATACCCTGATTCATTAAGATATTTACAGTATGGAAAGCTGAGTGAAGATATATAGAAACTCTACAACATCCTTACAATTTTTGTGAAAATCTAAAATTATTTCACAATAAAATTTTAAAGGAGTTTCCTGATTTGAATACATTCAAGCAATATCAAGAAAGAAGAACTTTGTCATAAGATGTCATAATTTAGTTTTAGAGACAAATTTGGAAGAAAATACTTCCAATGCCTATAACTGAACATAGATTAGTATTTAGAACAGATCAAAAGTGCTACATAACACAAAATATCATATAAGTACAATATAAACTTTTCAGCAAACATCACTTGAAATGAAAAATAAAAAATCCAATGTGCTCATCCATTGACTGAAGCTAAGTAAATTGGCCTAAATGCACCGTGGGGAAACACAGGCAGAGCAATATCTAGACAACTCGTATATTCAAATAATCTTTAATTCAACCATTCCACTTTATTCACTAATTTTCCACATACGTGAACAAGGAGACATGCACAAGATCGACACTGTATTATTATAAACTAGAAAAAATTTAAATGTTTAAGAAGAGAACAACTTAACAATACAGGAATGTTTTTGCAATAATAGACTATATGGAAATTAAAATAAGTTAAATCAATTTAAATGCTTAAATTCATTGCTGAAAATTGGTCAAAATTTGTTGCTGAAAAGAACAGTGAGTTAATTTTTATAGATATGAATATATATGTATAAAATAATACCATTAAGTATTATCAAAACATTCAAAACAATGCATAGGTAGAAAGACAATTATAAAGATATGCTGCTAATGATAAAACAGATTCAAGATTGTGAATTTCTCTGAAAGGTGTGAAGAGATAATGCTGAGGAGGGAATTCATGCACAGCGAGGCTTCAACTGTATTAAAAAAGTTATGCATATTGCATAAATTATTTTTTTAATTCATAGGTGTTACCCAGATAAAAAGGAGCAGGATTGAATAAAAGAGTGTTTTATAGGTTTATGTCACACTGAAGAAAAAAAACAAGGATCTAACTGGAGTGGGGCATATTAAAAAATACTAGTGACCTCATCACTTTAAATCTCTCCCAGATTCAAGGATCATAGTGCAAGAGAAATGGTTGAGCTTCCGTCAGGCTGCTCCTTCCAAACTGCTCTGTAAGTAGTTGTGAAAATTATTAATATGTTTCTCTCATTCTATTGGCATTGATCCTTTATTTCTGACATTTTTTAAGATGCATATTTACATGTTACACTTATACTCTAGGGGCTAATTTTTGAGTTTCAGAACGAAATTAAATATGTTGGAAGACTACGTAAACTAAAATGTTATATTTAAATGATTGAGAGCCACTGAGGCAAAATGTCAGCAGGATTCAAAATACTTTCCTAGGAAATTAGTTCTATATAATATAAAATGTACCCCAAGACCCATATCCCATTAAAACGTAAATAGACATCCCAATATGTTTCCTGAAAACTTTTTTTATATAAATTGAGCTATATTTTATGCATGAGGCTGTAGCTAAAATTGTCTTGTTGCACCTCTGCATTGGGATTACTGGGGGTTTTAGTATTTGATGCCAACAGACATGAAACTCATATCCAGAAATCTATCCAGAGAAAAGTGAGGTTGAGCTATTATTTCTCATACCCTGTATGCATTGCGGGTTACTGGATCAGATCCAGAAAGTTTGTATTAGTTTGAACCAACTTGGAAAACCTATAAAAAGATAGGAGCAGATTATTTAGTTACTGTGAGATTCTTTAGAGTAGGCAGCTCTTGCATATTCTAGTTTATACTTGAAAGATCACTATATTTATGCATCTGTATGCACTTAGAAACTTTTTTTTTCTCTAGTCAGTTATCCCTATGCTTTCCAATAGTAGGAGGATGTGATAGTTCAGAAGAGCAGCTTGGGAGAAATATAGCTGCATATAAAATCTGTACCCACTCATCCACATGCTACATGAATGACCAAGAGTTAGGTTTCCCAAACTTTCAAAGTTAATTTTCATCATCTGAAGTGGCAGTTACAGGAAGTACCTACCTCATAATGCTTTTGTACAGATTGAATTACATAAAGTATCTAGGATGATATTGTAGACATACCTAGGGAGTAAAAGATGATCATTATTTTTATTTATGGCATTATTACTACAAAGTGGAATTTAAAAAAAAAATGGTTTGGCCTCATCCTTTTGTGCCCCTCCCCATTCTGCCATGGGATGAGGTAGCAGAACAGCCCTTGTGAGATGCCAGCCTATTGATCTTGGTTTCTTTACCCTTCAAAACTGTGATGAAATAAAATTATGTTCTTTATAAATTACTCAGTCTGTGGCATTCTGTTACAGCAGCATAAGACAGGCCAAGACAGAAGCTTTATTAAGCTTCTTTGGAAATTTCTTCATCATTAAATATCTTTCTTAAATATATAGGACTTTGTAATGGAGACAATCATTTGAAAGAAAATAATTAGGAGAACTAATTTTTATTAATAATATATTGTTACATTGTATAATTTAAATTTACTAAAGAAACTTACTTTTAAAATTAATAAATGCAGTATTTTTTCTTTTATTAGCCAAGACTTTAAACACCTCTATTCAAATTTCGGGGGAAATGGTAGAAATTAGGTAGCATAACATATAATTAAGATATATGAGAAAGAGCAATTTATTCATAATAGACTCCAAATTGTATCAGCAAAACTGACCTTTAAAAAAACCTTCTGATACTAGCATTTGAAAAGGTACTCATATCCCATTTACTTCTTTTTATTTGGAAAAAGGAAAATATGCATACATTATCCAAAGAGATTGTATAAATGGATTCACTAGTTAAACTTCAGCAGAATGTCATACAACAATTTTCCAGAATTCCAAGTACATTTTAGAATTGGACTGTCCACAAAGATGGTTTTAGGATGGAACACACATAAGTGCACATACATGCACTCAGGCAAACTAAAATTGTCCTGAATTTATTTCTCTAGGACTTATTTAGAAGGTAAATGAAAGGTACTGACGTATAAAGTGGAACAGTTTTCTAGAAGCCAGGTAAGTATTGTTTGTCCGAATTTGTTTTAAAAAATCATTAAGTAAATACTACTTGAAATATAATGGAGTCTATTTGCAAAAACTTCTAAATTTTTGTTATGTATCAACCAAGACTGCTAAAATCATGTACCATGAATCATGTAATTGTTAATATTACAATGAAATTGTTTAGCATCTGAGTCCTAAAATAAGAGAAAAAAGAATGAAAAATAACCTTCGAATAAACTCTTTTATATACTTCAATTATTTGTAAAAGTTTTATATGAGTGAGTTCATATTTGCTAAAGTTAAGAGGCTATTTTCTTAGCTTCCATATGTCTGGTCAAAGCTATGGCTATGAGAGAGGATATTCAATGAAATATGAGCTTTGATACTAATTTGGGTCTCACCAATGCCAAGGTCAGCTCCTCTGGGTTATAGTAACAGACTATTCATCATGCTTTGTCTCCATGTGTGGCCTTGTTCTGGACTGATGATGATCTGCAGTTCACTGGGCATTGCTTGTGACTGAAGGGCTAAAATTAAATCAAATGACAGAGATCAGTTGGCTTCACCTCTCTATATAAAAGATATTTTCTTAGGATAAAGAAGAGTCAAGAAGTAAAGAAACTCTTATATATCCCTCTGAGAAAAATCTTCCTTAATTCCAGTCAGATCCAGACATGACATGCTATTTATTCACAAAAGTTACTCTCAGCAAGGGGAACTTGAGTAGGTAAGTAAAAAACTTGTTCTCAAAAACTTCTTTTTGAATCATTTATCCATTATCCTCTGCATTTCTAAACTAGCTTTCTTTTAGGAAAAATTTGTTCAGTGTGGTGCTTTGGAAAGAAAGTTTTTGATCACTTTGGACACTGTATTCTAATAAAGAGCACACTAAAAAGTGAAAGTTGTGCTACCAAATTGTGCCCTGACTACAAAAGGAAGAAAATTAGAACATATCTATGTACATATACTTTTTAGGCAAAATTTTCTATTTTAAGAAGACAGGAAGAATCAAAAGTAAGATTTTAGTTGAATTTTTACAAAGGTGTTTGCATTTCTCACATTGAACATTTTACAGTATAAACTAGAATGAGCTAACATTTTGTTTCAGTGTTCATAAATACAATGTCAAGAGGCAGCTATATTAAATTCAGAATAAAATGATTTTGTTTCAAAGCTAAAATTGATTATCTCGCTGTTGTTTAACTTTGAATAAGTCATTTAAATACTTAGGACTTTGGTGTCTAATCTCTTTATCACCTCTAAAATGACTATAATGCTGTTCAACACACAAGGTTATTGTCATTCTCAATTTTTTCCCAAACCCTGCCTTACCCACCTCATTAACAGATGCCTACTTCAGTGAACAGTCTCCAGTCAATCAAACAATGGATCGAAGCTGGTGATTGTACATCCAGTGACAATTTTTCACTAGCTGATTGGGTCTGGAAATTGGGAAATAGTTTTCTTACATCAGACACCAGAGAAACAATAATTTTAAAATATAATGTTTGAGTAATTGTTACCCAGAAGTTTTCCTTAAAATCTATTCAAATTATTTAATATAAATTCATTGTATATATTGGAATAATATATCTTTTGGGAATATTTATCTTCTCAGTCAAGGAAGCTGGACTCCTACTATATGATTCTGCATGTAGTTTTAAATGACATTGAATATATTACTATACTAAATAAATAGGATGGAATTTAATTTCAAATGTTAATAATCAAAAATGTATGATAAACTGATTTACTCTGACTCTATAAAAATTTTGACCTTATCTTATATTCTTTTCCATGAATGGTGATTTTTCATGAATGGTATTCATAGGAAGAATATAAGATAAGGTCAAAATTTATATTCTATGTTATTTATATAACTCCTGTTTTATGGAATATGGAGTTATATAAAAAACATATAGAATATATATTTATTGATAAGCCCTCCATATGTGAGAATTTATAAAATACTGTAACTTTTATCTCAGTCCATATCAATCTATCTAATTCCAGCTTTTAGTTTCTCCAGTGTAATTGTGGGATTATGGAATTGTAACAAATTTACTCTCAAGACTTTTCTTTACTATCCTCTTATATTTTCTCACTAAATTTTTGGCAACCACGTCCTGTATTTTTAAGTGGTCAATGTACAACAATAACTAAAACACTTAATTTAAACTTAAAATCTTCTTCCAAAATATACTTTACATGAAGATTGAGTTCCATGGCTAAATCGTTTTTGAATTATTGTCTATGTGTTCTACTAACTTTTAACAAGAGCCCCTAAATTTCATTTTTACAAACATATCCATAAACGATAGATGAACCCCTAATGGTGCACCATAGTTCCAGTAGTCTCATAGTATCTTTCAATTTTCTTATTGCCTGCTCTCTAATTTATTAAATTTAGCACCTGTGAAATATATTGAAATGTTAAGCCTGCTCAAACCTTTCCACCTAGATAGACTATTTAGCTCTCTGTGTCATAAACAGTACTTTCCAGTCCTGTCTACCATACTTCTAATCTCTTCTGACAAATTCAGAGTGACTTTCCCAGCAGTATCACTGTGAATGTTGGCGACCTCTTTATGCTAAAAATTCCTTCCAGAAAAATGATAACTTCCTGGCAGGAATACCATGAATATTAAATGAGATAATACATATGAGAGAGACCCAGTGTTTGGTAGTGTGTACTATCAGTATCAGTTTGCTTCTTTTCCTGGCTACAAGGAAACAAAAAGAATACCTCATCACTAAGCAGGAGCTGAGAGACATTGATTAAATTTAGGCCATATTTCAAAGTGGTTATTCTCATTACAATGCTTTAACCAGGACACTAATTAAAAAATGGCAGAGATAGTTTTTAATTTTGGCAGCTATTATACTTTCCTGCATAGAATAACTATGCTTATTTCAGTTAGAGACGGTAGAATTAGACTGTATTCACTTTAAAACATGCCTCCACTTGCAAGTTGATTCCATCTGAAAAGAGGAATGTTTGATTAATTAGATTTGCTTTGTGATTGTGTTGTTTTATTTTATTTAAAGATAAAGTAATACAGAAACTTATGGATGCTTATTTAAAATAAGTGTGATTTTTAAGTACTTCGGGACGTTACCATAGACAAGGAAATACTTTAAATGAAGTACAATTAATAGATTGCATATACTAAGTATACACTGACTAAGTATAGGAAAAGGGTTTTCAGAGAGAATAATTTACATAAAAATATTTTTAGGCAGAGTAGAGCCAAGCTCTTTTACATGTATTTAGAATAATATTAGGCTGTTTTTCAGGGCTCTCTTTCTTGGTGAATATTGAATATGAATATTTTACACCCCTTCAACATCACCACCTCAGTGAATTTGTCTAAAGATATGTTTACCTTCTTATTCTTTTAGTCAAAATTGGCAGACACCTGTAGGAAACATGTTCATCAATGCTGGGCTCTTGTCTCTGGATTTTCACCATTTTAGTATATTAGCTCCACAAGTCCTACTGCTTTGTTAAAACCCTTATATGTTAAGTTTCATTTTTTTCTTTTTAAAAGAATTTAAAGATATTCTCAGTGGAAGCATTACTCCACAGTACATCATGTGCCATTTTTGGTAGTAAAATTCCTTGGTGCTCCTCTTAAATTAAATTATTAGGAAGAGGTAGAAGATAAAATATATATATATATATATATATATATATATATATATATATACCAGTTTCATATACTCTCATATTGTGTTGCTAAGAAGCTAAAACCTTGGCATTCAGCATTCAATAAAAAAGTTAGAGCCCAAGCATTAGTTAGGCACCCTAAACTGTTATTATGCTAAGTAAAAATGTAATGTACTAAGTAAAAAGCACCTAGTCCACATGTTCTTTGATTCAATGTATAAGAAATGTCCAGAAAAGGCAAAATTGTAAAGCCTAGAAGTACAGTAGAATTTTTTTAGTGTCAGGCATCTTGGATAAAATGGGAGTGATTGTTCATGAGTATGAGATTTCTTTTTGGGGTGATGAAAATAATCTAACATTTATTGTGGTAATGGTTGTACAAATCTGTGAATATACTAATACAGTCTGAATTTTATATTTTTAAGTGGTGCATCACATGTCATGTAAATTATATCTCAACCTATAATTTTAAAATTTAAAGCAAAATAAAGACATTTTTAGAAAGAGAAAAAACAACTGCTATCAGACCTAATTGAAATAAAAATTCAAAGATATTTTTATATCTAAAAAGAAGATGAAATTTTAAAAAACAGAGGAAAGCTTAGATATTTAGAAAAAAAATGGAAAACCATGTTAAGAAAAACACTAAATTTTGAAGCTATAAATTAATGGTAACAATTTAAAATGCATAAGAAAAATAAAATGAAGGATACTAATAAGTGTTAAAGTACTCTAAGGAATTTTTACTTGGAAGTACAAAAGTCGTAGTTTTCCAGCACTATTTGTTGAAAAGACTATTCTTTTCTTCATTAAATTGTCTTTAAATCCTTGTCAAAAATCATTCAAGCATAAATGTGAAAGTTTATTTCTACACTTCCAATATTATTTCACGGATCTGTGTGTCTGTCCTTATTCCACTACCCCACAGACTTGATTACTGTAGTTTTCCATTTATTTGAAATCAGAAGTATACGTCATTTATTTCTGTACATTTTCAAAATTGTTTTGACTACTCAGGGGCCCTTGAGATTTAAAATTAGCTTGTCAGTTTCTCCAAAAAAGCCAGCTAGGATTATGAGTGGGATAGTGTCTAACTTGAAGATTGGTTTTGAAATGATTGCCACTTTTACATTAATAGCTTTTAATTTATGAACATAAGATGTGGGTCCATTTATTTAAATTCTTTTTAAATTCTTTCAATAATGTTACATATATATCTTGCATTTTTTTGCTAAGTTGATGTGTATTTTATTCTTTTTGAATCCATTGTAAATGGCAGTAATCTATGATAAACTCAATAAGTCAAAAACACGTGTTATATTTATATTTTAAAACAAAATAAAAAAATAGGAATATAACTACTCCCTCACTTTAGATATGAATCATCCCTTTGTCTAGTGTATCCACACTGTCTAAGCTACTTGGCTGTTAATCAATCACCCTTATCAGATAAACTGTCACATATCACAGAGCATATGCTCCACTAACCCTATTTGATGTAGTAATGTCCCCAAAGTGCAAGAGTAGTCATACTGGCAATTTAGATATTCCAAAGTCAAGCTGTAAAATACTTTTTATAAGTGAAAATGTAAAAAATTTTGACTTAATGAAGAAAAAAGAAGTCATACATTGAGGTTGCTAAGATCTATAGTAAGAACGCATTTTGTATCTGTGAAATTGTGAAGAAGGTAATAGAAGTTTGTGCTAGTTTTGCTATCACACCCCAAACTGCAAAAGTTTTGGCCACAGTGCATAAGGGCTTAGTTCCGATGGAAAAGGCATTAAATTTGTGGATGGAAGACATAAACAGAAACGTGTTTCTATAGACAATAATGTGTTGTGTCAGAATACATTGAGCTTATGTGACAACTTTAGCAGAAAGTCCCTGAAACAAGTAACACAAAGTCATTTACTTCAAATTCGAGAGAGCACACAAATTCAGAAATAGGTTTGAACTAAAAAATATAAAACTCACTGGATAGGTTGCATCTGCTGATTAAACTTAATGAGAGGTATGTATGTTTATAACAGAAATAGTATATATAGGGTTCCATGCTCTCTGTGATTTCAGGTATCCACCGATATATCAAAATAAAAGGGAATTACTGGACTTTCATTTGAAGAAAAGCAGAGAGAAAACTGTAATAGCTGAAGCTAGAGGTATATAAAAATTTTTTTCTGTTAAGATAAAATATTCCATAACATGGCTTATATACTACTCAGAATGATAATAGAGAAAGTAGGTTTAGTGAATAAACTAAAGTCCTGAATACAGTGAAACGGGAGTTTATCTACAACGAAAGGGGAAATGGCCTTTTCTTGGAAATAAAATGTAAGGATTGAATGGAGGAAGAAGAACAAGTTTGAGTGGCTCCTGTAGGTGATGGAAACAGTATGAAAATGAGATTAAAATACTATAAATTGAATTATTTCTAATGAGACTGTTTGTGGCAGAATAACCTAATAGGTTCTCGGGTTAGAAGATTCAGTGTATTGTCATATTTCAAGGATTGAGCATGGTGGGGGTTAATTATAACGGAAGAAAGAGGAGAAGCACAGGAAGAATTTGAGTTCTCTAGAAAACCCTGAAGAGGGAGAACAGAGGCAGGGTATAAGATATTTGAGAAATGGGTGAGATGAAGACAACTTTAAAAGGAGAGACACTAAGGAAATTGTGTCCAGACAAACATACGAAATGGCATGAATAATTTATTCAACTATGGATATCCCTTAATAAACACATTTTCTCAGTCTTTCCTGTGAATTTTTTAATTATATACACATTACTCACTCATGTTCATACCTACCCAGGTATAAAGGAATAATTTAAAAAGCATTGATTCATGTCTGAGAAGGCCTATGAAGCCCATAGATAGCATGTATGCACCCAGGAGTTCCCAGAACGGGACACTTTGAACGCTGGTAGCCATTGCCTGTAGCTGTTTCTGATAAGATTCCTGCCTGGCCTCACGGAGCCATTCTACCATCAAGTTGTGCATGTATTTGACTCTTTAAATTCTGACTCTTGCGCACTTCAAAACATGCATCTTCCCTGTTTGTAATAATCAATGATGTACTGTGAAGCTGATGTCACTAGATTTCTATTTTCTACATCTGTTTGGAGATGTGGTAGACCAGAAAAGCCTGATGTTACTTCCTGCCAACACAAACATATTTGATTGTGTTCAGACCCCTAACATGCCCCTACCATACTTTCAAATTCCAAGAGCTTACAGAATCAATAACCCAGGCTGGGGAGCCCTGAAGAAAAGATACTGAGGTTCTAGAAAGAAGCTGTGATAAGAGCTGCAGTGGCTGAATCTATAAGGCATTTCAGAAATAGTATTAAATAATGTTGATATTCAATTTTTAATGTAATAATTCAGAAAAATTCAAGTAAAGATACAAGTCAAGATTCACTAGTATTCTTATTTCCAACAATCCACTGTAAAGTTATTTCGTCATCTGAGACCAGAAGACAGAAGAAGAAGCAAATTTTCAGAGTGGAAGATAATTAGTTTGTATTTGATAAATAGGTTTTGAAGTGATTACAGTGCGAACATTATAAATAAATTTTGAAGGGGGAAGTTGGTTATAACATATAGCTCAATTATTTATCGAATGCTTACCACTTTTTTAAGATTGCACAATCTTGGAGAGAAGAAATTAATTTATATTTTAAAATATTAGGAAAGATAAAAAAAACACTGCTAAAACCAAAATGGCTTCTAGAATACTTAGATATAGTTTCTCACTAAAGTGATGTGAGGCAGACCTGACTGTAAGATTGATGCCGTTTTAGAACATAAACAGACAAAATAATGATCAGCTTATGATTAAACATTTGATAAGTATATTAACCAAAGTGAGAAAAAAATAATCACAGCATTTAGGGACTCATCAGAGTCTGGAAGGCATTTCTTTGCCTCCTTCAGATAATGAACCAAGCAGTTAAATGCGTGTACGTCTTCCCTCAGTCCTCTAGGAGAGCTACCAGGCATTGGCTTCTCTTTGATAAATAGAAAGCAGCTGGTGTCTCAAGGATGGCTATTAATCTCCTCACAAGATAAAAGGAACTGGGAAAAGGCGAAGAATGCTTTGTAATCAGTGATTCGTGCATTCTTTACCTAAGAATAATAAAAGATCTTTGAAACAGTTTGTTTAGAAGATGCATGCATTTTAATTGATACATGGTCACTTTAAGAAATCAGGCTATACCAGATGAAGTCTAAATTTTAAACAAAATTCCTTTTTTTGTTGTTATTAAACTTTAAGTTCTGGAATACATGTGCAGAACATGCATGTTTGTTACATAGGTATGCATGTGCCATGGTGGTTTGCTGCACCTATCAATCTGTCATCTAGGTTTTAAGCCTCACATGCATTAGGTATTTGTCCTAATGCTCTCCCTCCCCTTTCCCCACAACCCCTGACAGGCCCTGGTATATGATGTTTCCCTATCTGTGTCCATGTGATCTAATTGTTCAAATTCCACTGATAAGTGAGAATACGCGGTGTTTGGTTTTCTGTTCCTGTGTTAGTTTGCTGAGAATCATGGTTTCCAGCTTCATTCCTGTCCCTGCAAAGGCCTTGAATTCATTTTTCTTTATGGCTGCATAGTATTCTATGGTGTATAGGTGCCACATTTTCTTTATCCAGTCTATCATTGATGGGCATTTCGGTTGGGTCTAAGTCTTTGCTATTGTGAATAGTGCTGCAATAAACATATGTGTGCCTGTCTTTATAGTAGAATGATTTATAATCTTTTGGATATACACCCAGTAATGAGGTTGCTGGGTGAAATGGTATTTCTGGTTCTACATCCTTGAGGAATCCCCACACTGTCTTCTACAATGGTTGAACTAATTTACGCTCCCACTGACAGTGTAAAAGTGTTCCTATTTCTCCACATCCCCCCAGCATTTGTTGTTCCCTGACTTTTTAATGATCTACATTTTAAATGGTGTGAGATGGTATCTCACTGTGGTTTTAATTTTCATTTCTCTAATGACAAATAATTATGAGCTTTTTTTTTTTTAATATGGTTGTTGGCCACATAAATGTCTTCTTTTGTGAAGTGTCAGTTCCTATTATTTGCCCACTTTTTGATGGGGTTGTTTGTTATTTCTTGTAAATTTAAGTTCATTTTAGATTATCGATATTAGCCCTTTGTCAGATGGATAGATTGCAAAAATTTTCTCCCATTCTGTAAGCTGACTGTTCACTCTGATGATAGTTTCTTTTGCTATGCAGAAGCTCTTTAGTTTAATTTGATCCCATTTGTCAATTTTGGCTTTTGTTGTAATTGCTTTTGGTGTTTTAGTCATGAAGTCTTTGCCCATGCCTATGTCCTGAATGGTATTACTTATATTTTCTTATACAGTTTTTATGGTTTTAGGTTTTACATTTAATTCTTTAATTCATCTTGTGTTAATTTTGTATAAGGTGTAAGGAAATCATCCAGATTTGGTCTTCTGCAAGTGACCAACCAGTTTTCCCAGCACCATTTATTAAACAACGAATGCTTTCTCCATTACTTATTTTCATCAGGTTTGTTAAAGATCAGATGGTTGTAAATGTGTGGTGTTATTTCTGTGGCCTTTTTCTGTTGCATTGATTTATATATCTGTTTTGGTACCAGTACTGTGCTCTTTTGGTTACTGTAGACTTTAAATACAGTTTGATTTAAGGTAGAATGAGGTTCCTCCAGCTTTGTTCTTTTTGTTTAGGAATCTCTTGGCTATATGGGCCCTTTTTTGGTTCCATATGAAATTTAAAGTAGTTTTTCTAGTTCTGTGAAGAAAGCCAATGGTAACTTGATGGAAATAACATTGAATCCGCACATTATTTTGGGCAGTACGGCCATTTCCACAATATTGATTCTTCCTGTCCATGAACATGGAATGCTTTTTCCATTTGTTTGTATCCTGTCTTATTTCTTTGAGCAGTGATTTGTAGTTCTCCTGGAAGAGATCCTTCATGTCCCTTGTAAGTTGTATTCCCAGGTATTTTATTTTCCTTGTAGCAATTGTGAATGGGAGTTCACTCATGATTTGGCTCTCTGTTTGTCTATTATTGGTGTATAGGAATGCTTGTAATTTTTGCACATTGTGTTCTGTTTCGTATCCTGAAACTTTGTTAATGTTGCTTATCAGCTTAAGGAGTTTTTGGGCTGAGGCGACTGTGTTTTCTAAATATACCATTATGTCATCTGCAAACACAGACAATTTGACTTCCTTCCTTCCTATTTCGATATACTTTATTTCTTCCTCTTGCTTGATTACCTGGCCAGAACTTCCAATACTATGTTGAATAGGAGTGGTAAGAGAGGACATCCTTGTCTTGTGCCAGTTTTCAAAGGGAATGCTTCAAGCTTTTGCCCATTTACTATGAGATTAGCTATGGGTTGGTCATAAATAGCTCAAATTAATTTGAGATATACTCTGTCAATACCTGTTTATTGAGTTTTTTTTGACACGAAGGGTGTTGAATTTTATTGAAGGCTTTTTCTGCATCTATTGAGATAGTCATATGGTTTTTGTCATTGGTTCTGTTTTTGTGATGGATTATGTTTATTGACGTGCATATGTTAATCCAGCCTAGGATCACAGGGATGAAACCGAGTTGATCGTGATGGATAAGCTTTTTGATGCATGGATGGATTCGGTTTGCCAGTATTTTATTGAGGATATTCACATAGATATTCATCAGGGATAGTGGCCTGAAATTTCCTTTTTTGGTTTCTCTGCCAGGTTTTGGTATTAGGATGATGCTGGCCTCATAAAATGAGTTAGGGAGGAGTCTCTCTTTTTCTACTGTTTGGAATAGTTTCAGAAGGGATGGTACTATTTCTTCTTTGTACCTCTGGTAGTACAAAGAATTTGGCTGTGAATCCCTCTGGTCCTGGACTTCTTTTGGTTGGTATGCTATTAATTACTGCCTCAATTTCATTACTTGTTATTGGTCTATTGAGGGATTCAACTTCTTCCTTGTTTAGTCTTGGTAGAGTGGAATTTGTCCATTTCTTCTAAATTTTCTAGTTTATTTGTGTAGAGGTGTGTATAGTATTCTCTGATGGTAGTTGTATTTCTGTGGGATCAGTGATGATATCCCCTTTAGCATTTTTAATTGTATCCATTTGATTCTTCTCTCTTTGCTTTTTTATTAGTCTAGCTAGTGGACCACCTATTTTGTTAATATTTTCCAAAAAAAAACCCAGCTCCTGGATTCATTGATTTTTTTGGAGAGTTTTTCATGTTTCTGTCTTCTTCAGTTCTGCTCTGATCTTAGTTATTTCTTATCTTCTGCTGGCTTTTGCATTTGTTTGCTATTGCTTCTCTAGTTGTTTTTTTTTTTTTTTTCTTTTTAGGATTATTCACACTGGCATTCTCTAGTTTTTTTTTTTTTTTTTTTTTTTTTGAGACGGAGTTTCGCTCTTGTTACCCAGGCTAGAGTGCAATGGCGCGATCTTGGCTCACCGCAACCTCCGTCTCCTGGGTTCAGGCAATTCTCCTGCCTCAGCCTCCTGAGTAGCTGGGGTTACAGGCACGCACTACCGTGCCCAGCTAATTTTTTGTATTTTTAGTAGAGACGGGGTTTCACTATGTTGACCAGGATAGTCTCGATCTATTGACCTCGTGATCCACCCGCCTCGGCCTCCCAAAGTGCTGGGATTACAGGCTTGAGCCACCGCACCCGGCCATTCTCTAGTTTTTTAATTGTAATGGTAGGGTGTCAATTTTAGATCCTTCCTGCTTTCTGCTATGGGCATTTAGTGCTATAAATTTCCCTCTAAACAGTGCTTTTGCTGTGTTCTGGAGATTCTGGTATGTTGTGTCTTTGTTTTTGTTGGTTTCAAAGAACTTACTTATTTCTGCCTTAATTTTGTTTTTTGTCCAGCTGTTATTAAGAAGCAAGTTGTTCAGTTTCCATGTAGTTATGCAGTTTTGAGTGATTTTTTAAATCTTGAGTTCTAATTTGATTGTTCCATGGTCTGAGAGACTACTTCTAGCTTCTGTGCTCCATGGCAGGGGGACCACTTTGTTCCCTGGCTTCAGCTCGCTTTCCCAGGGAGTGAACACTTCTGTCTCACTGGGGTTCCAGGAACCACTGGAGTGCAGAATAAAACTTCTGCAGCTAGCTTGGTGTCTACTCAAACCACTGTCCAGTTTTGTGCTTTGAAACTCAGGATCTTAGAGTTGCAGGCACACGAGGTAGTCTCCTGGTCTGTGAGTTGCAACAACCATGGGAAAAGCATAGTATCTGGTCAGATAGCACAGTCTCTCACAGCACAGTCCCTCAGAGCTTCCCTTGGTTAGGGAAGGGAGTTTTCCAGCCCCTTGCACTTTCTGAGTGAGGCAATGCCCCACCCTGCTTCTGCTCACCCTCTGTAGCTGCACCCACTGTCTAACCAGTCCCAGTGAGATGAACCATATACCTCAGTTGTAAATGCAGAAATCACCCACATTCTGTGTTGGTCTCATTGAGAGCTGCAGACTGGAGCTGTTCCTATTTGGTCATCTTGCCAGCAAGCCTAAACAAAGTTTCTTACTCAGAGTAAACTATTACCTAAATATGTATATTGTATTAGGTTTCTTATTATCTTTCATTGTGGAGTAGAATCACAAACCTGGTCAACTCTACTGGTGTCAAAAATTCTTCTACTTGGTCTCAATGTTGTTTCTACCATCTACTCAATTGTATTTTGGGGCTAAAAACGTAAACATAGTGATTTAAGTTTCAGGTTTCAGAACACTGCATTTTTTTTAAAGGAATGGTATATGGACCTCAAAATGAATAGTAGCCATTGAAATATCTTTGTAGCTTCAAATTTTTAAGTATGAGAATTACTTTTAATTATCATGCACATTGTTCAATATAATTTACATTTTTCAATATCCCTCAACTGAAAGAGATTCTAAAGGTCTGTATAAAAACAGATATAAGAAAATCCACTTTATTAAATACAATATCTTATGTAAATAAAATTAAATTGCTTAATCACACAACTATGTAATATTGCATATTATAAATATTGCATATCACACATATATATTATAAATTGAAAATTATAATTTTTAAATATTTTATACTTAAAAATAGTTATTTGGTAGAATAATATTCAGTCCAGAGCTTTTTTAATATGAGTCCAACGATAATTAGTAATAATTAACTTCTTCATCAAATCCATAATCAGATACCCGAGACCTTACATAGCAGAAATTGTGAGGGACAAATATACAAACGTATAAATGAAGAAAATCTCTCTGAGAATTTCAGAGTACTTTATTAATCTCGGTTTATATAAATCATTTGGAATTAACTCAGGATGGAATTTGGAATGCCTATCTACTGTATCTAGATAGATGGAGGATGTAGATGACACAAATAAGGCTCACACTATTGGTTATTATGAATAAAGAAAAGTCAATAGAATGCAAGGGAAGGGATGATTAATTCATAGCAGTTGTTATGAACGGGTATATAGTTCATATTTTTCTATTATTTTGCCTGATCAATAAGTAGATAATTATTAGTTTTATGCATTTTGGTGGCCAGATATTATTTGAATAGATATAACTTCCCACAACCTTTAAACCAAAAATTGGGAGAGGAAAGAAAAACCCTAATAAGTACAACAAAAGCCCATGAAATATGAAATTCTTTTTCCCACTTAAAAATGCTTAATAGGCCGGGCGCGGTGGCTCAAGCCTGTAATCCCAGCACTTTGGGAGGCTGAGGCGGGTGGATCACGAGGTCAACAGATCGAGACCATCTTGGTCAACATGGTGAAACCCCGTCTCTACTAAAATTACAAAAAATTAGCTGGGCACGGTGGTGCGTGCCTGTAATCCCAGCTGCTTGGGAGGCTGAGGCAGGAGAATTGCCTGAACCCAGGAGGCAGAGGTTGCGGTGAGCCGAGATCGCGCCATTGCACTCCAGCCTGGGTAACAAGAGGGAAACTCCGTCCCAAAAAAAAAAAAAAAAAAAAAAAATGCTTAATAAAATACTGTGTCATTAATCCTAAAAATGAATGCATTTTGAAATATCTGCAGATTAGCTACTTTTTTTCAGGAAACTATTTCACTTGGGGTTAGAAATATTTATTTATAAATCAAAAATAAATGCAATACTGCTATCAACTTTTTAAAAAAAATTTATATATTCTACTGTTTTTCTTAGGTTATTTTAAAATTGTTTTTAAAGACCTACAAGTTTCTATCCAAGATATTGAAAGTGTTTGCAGCATTTCTGATAAAAACTATGTCCCAAAATGTATTAAGAAGTCCCATTTTAAACTTCCTTATATAAGCCAAACCATAATGTTAGGTAAATGTTTTGAATGTATGAATATCTTTATTTCCTCTCTTAGTGACACATAGAGTCCTATATTTTGGTTTGTAAAGTTATATATTTTTATTAATTGTTCCTGTGTATGTGTGTGTATATCTTGATGTATTAGCTTATTACTAACATGACTCATTTTTTCTTCCATTTCTGAAAGATTAATAAGAGTTATTAATTTTAATAAAATTAATATTGACATATAAAGAAACAATAGTGCTTCAGCACTGACATTTACAATTTCTCTGCAGAACCACTTTCATTTATTCTAGTTACAACAGTTGCCAGAAACTGTATTTAATACTTTGGGATTCTAAAAATCAATATATGGATTAAACATATTTTTACATTGAATAAACTTGTACATCACTTTCATAAGTGCTCTAACATTTCATATCTATCTTAATAATATGATGATTTTTATAGTACAGATTTGCTTCAAATTTGCTGTAGTCTACATGTTGATGTCTCCCAAAATTCATATGTTAGAACTGAATATCCAATGTAATAATATTAAGAGTTAGGGACTTTTGGGAAGTGATTAGGAAATAAGTGCTTCACCCTTATAAATAAGATTAGTGCTCTAATAAAAAAGCTTGAAAGAAGCTGTGTCCTTCTACCATGTCAGGAGGTGACGAGAGTGAAATCTATGAAACAAAGAGCAACTTTTCCAGACACTCAATTTGATGGAGACTTTATCTTGAACTTCCCAGTCCCTGAAAGGTAAGCAATATATTTCTATGGTTTATAAATTACCAGTACAAGATAGTTTGTTATAGCAGTCAGAATAGACAAAGGCAAACGTTATCCTATATATGTAGGAGTTTGGGTCATTTTGCATTTTCTAAATCAAAAAATACCAAAATGTCTGTGTACTCATTTGCAAAATTGTGAATATTTTATTATAAACAAATCCTTACTACAAAAACCATGAGGCAACTGTTCCGTTTTTTTTTTAATTGTTCCTTGATACCTTTTCCCAAAGTTTTTATTATGCTTCTGTATTGTGGAAAGAGAATAAAGAGACCTTCGTTCTTCATTCACTAGAATGTACTGATCAAATCTTAACTGCCAAGATTGACACATAAATTAAACCCTTGTTGTAGGCAGTGGACATTGACTTAATATGAAGCTGCAGAGTCTATTCACAGGCTTGTCAGAAAGCTACATCTTACTACTAGCAAAACTTACAGACCAAGAGTTATGTTTTCTAATGCTTTTGGAGGTCATGGAAGATGGATTTTAGATCTTCTAATCATGACTACTCTAATTTTTTAACTGCATTTTAAAAAATATATACAAATGCTAGATGTCCTGTCAGGATTGCAGAAATTAAACTGCTTGCTTCAGTAAGAGATGGAGTTAGAGTATGAGAGGACAACTGTCATTCAATTGTTCTTACTTTTTACCATGTAGCTTGGTTGCACAGACTGAATTAATCATAGCTTAACACATTATCACTATTGGAACATTCATGATGCCTTTTTCTGATTAATTTATCCAGTCATTCACTTAAATATAGAAAATAAAGATAATTTTTTATATCTACCACTCAAACTGAAAGCTAGAATACTACAAAAAACTTACATGTACCTGTTGGAACTGCACCTATCCAATTTTACTGTTCATCCTAAAATGAGCTGTTACTGTAACCTCTGTGTTTTTGTTTCATTTTTCTTATTTCAAGTTTTACAACACAGGTAGTCCTCTGGTGTTATTTTCAGCTTCAAGTGTTAAACAGTCCCTCATGTTGCCAGTGACTGGCCATGCTATCTCTTCCATGTGCCAATGATCTATTTGGCACAAGGAGTATTTGAGATCCTTTGAAGCACTTTTTTTCTGTTCTATTGGTCATTTAGTTTGTCCCTTTATAAATGTAAATTTCTCTTAATAAGTAAAGACTATTTTGCTTAGATTAATTCTAGAAAGTACTCCAATAACTCATCTAATTATATTCACAAAGAAAAGAAAAAGTTGAGAATAATTGTCTCAATGAAAAGAAATAATGCACTATTATGAAAAATGAAAAAAAAAACCCTCATTTTAAGGCACTACATAATCAAACAGCATTTGACAGAAAATCAGGGAAAAAGATATTGCCTTCTTATAATGATGCTGCATTCTGGGTATTAAATTAATTTTTGTAAAATTATATAAAGAGAAATTTCTTCAATTTAATGTAGAGTCTCAAAATTTCTTCTTTTAGTTATGTTGGCATATCTTTTCTTTAGGCAGTACTGTTGTAAATAAGAAAATTTGAAGAAATATGAAACAAAATTTAAAATGACAAAAAAGCATAAAACTAACATGGAAATGAAAGTTTCAAGGGCTCCTGTGGCTTCTGAGACAAAAGAGTACATAACCCCAGAAAGATGGGAAACTTACTGAGAATGGACCAATAACCTACATCTTCCTTTTCTTCTTGGGACCTTTTCCAGGTTTTAAGTGGTATTAGTCAGAGTAAGCAGCTTGGCAGAAGACATCTACTCTGATGTTGAGAATTCAGCAGAGCTTTCTGCAAATTCATGAAAACATGGAGAAAAGAAATGGGATTTGGTCATGGCTTTGTTAGCAGACAAGACTTGTGCAGACAAGATTCTGCAGAGAAGAAATGCATAGAAGTTAAACATAATGCTCTTCCTGGAATTTTCTTCAGATTATTTCAAAACTCTTAATGTAAACTGTGAAAAGTATTGAGAAATCTAGTAAAAAGTAGCTGAAACACTTAATGGATCTTTCAACAATCTTACAATGCTGAATATTTAGTGGATCTGACAATATATCGGAGTTCAGAACCTGGTGAGAACTGGCAAGTTGGAGTCGGGTAGACCTAAAAATAGATCAAGCCTTGAATATAATTGCAACTTCTAGTTAGCTTCATCCATTATGGACTTTGTTTTTTACTCTAGAAGCCTGAAAGAGAATGGGCGAATGTTTCTTGGAGAAAGATATCGTTCAATGCATCTATAATAGTTCATAACATGATGCATGACACACAGTGAAATGTGAACAGGCATTCCATTATAAGGGATAAAAAGAAAAGATTTTAAAAATAGACAACATAGTTGAGAGGCAACTCAAATACTGAAACTTCCAAACATGAACTTTAATATAATTGTGATTAATATGTCAAGAATATGAGTGATGAGATGGAGAAATGTACCAGATGGTTGGGAAAATATATACATATATAACAATAATACACAACTCTGTGTATTTCAATAATCTGGTCAATACAATATAAATTTTAGAACAAAATATAATAGGTTTAGAAGTGCAGTAGAAAAAAATGGAAGAGATTATTGGTGCACTGGAAAACTGTCTAGACTAAAACACAGAGAGAAAGAAAACTGATAGATACCCAAAATGAAAGACAAGAGACATATGGGACACATAAAATAACAAAGGAGTTATCAGAAGTAGGTAAGAAAAATATTGGAAATAATTCATATTCAAAAAGATAATCACTAAGAATATCCCTAAGTAGATGAAAGAAATTAAGCCACATATTCAAGAAGCACAGCAAACTTCATGTAGGATAAATACAGATAAAACCAAACAATTCACATTGTAATAAAACTGTTAACACTCTAAGACAAAAATAATATCTTTGAAGTAAGAATGAGAAAAAAGATTATTTTTAAGTGAACAAAAGCATAATGATCAGCTTACTAATCACCGAAGAAGAAAAAATAATACATATTTGCAAAACAGGTATAAAAACTACCAGCCTAGAAATCTATATTCAGTGAAAATGTTATTCACAAGTGAAGACAAATATAAATATTTCTAGTCAACAAAAATGCAAAGGAAATTCATTATCAACAGTCTCCCACAAAACATAGTGGTAAGTAGTGTTCTTCAGACAGAAGAACATTATGCCAAATAAAATGTAGAGAACGTAATGCTAACTATGGTAATGATATGAGTAAATCCAGATAAATATTGTTAGTAGGAAACAATAATTGTAGTTTGCTATGGAGATCAAAATCAATATAGAAATGAATATAGGAACAAACACCACCTAAGGCAGGAAGAAGAAAAGAAGGTAATATATTCTAAAGCCATAAAATTGTCTGGGATGTGATATGTTAGTTATCTATATCAGATGCTAGTAAATTAAGGTGCATTTGTTCATGAAACCATTAAACAAATAATAAAATATTTTATAATAAATAACCCTATAGGTGAGAAAGTGAAACCCTACTGAGACTTGATTGATAAAAGAGAAAGGAAAGAACACACAATATGTAGAAAACAAACTGGATGTAAATATATCAATTTACAGCAAATGTAAATAAAGTAAAACTTCCATTATAAAGTCACTGATTATCAGAACGAATTTTTATGAAGAAAAATTATATTCTGTGTGGAAGAAAGATATTTTAATTTAAGGTAAAAGTAACATGAAAATGAAAGTATAGGACATTTGTCATGCAAGTCATTTTTTAAAAAGAAAGACAGAGGAGCTATATAAATATCAAACAAAGTAAACCACAGGGCAGTAATTACTTCTGGAGATGAAAAGGAACACTTCAAAATAATATGGAGGAAAACAAACCAGGAAAATATAACAATAACAAATATTATGCAATTATTAACATAGTATCATAATTGTAAAGCAAGAATTAACAGAATTAGCAAATCCACAAGTCTCTCATCAAAATGGGATACTTTATCGCACCTCTGTCACTGAGTGAATGAGCAACCAAGAAAAAGTAAAGAGTTCATAAAATCTGAAAAACTTGATTTTCCTCAATTAACTTCAGTAACATATATGGAACATGGCACACAACTGCAGAATAAACATTTATTTTAACTATATAGAAACCTTCGCTAAATATACATCAAGTCTGAGGAATGCAGCAATAGCCTGAATATATAACATGTTACTTAAATGCATATGGTTTAGTTACTTATTGCTGCCTGATAGACTACCCCAAAACTTCACGGATTTCCCCAACAAATAATTCATTTATTTTCAAGAGTCTCTGGATTGTCTGAAATCATCTAGCCATTTTTTTCTTGGGTTTTCTGTTCAACCCTGACAGGTATAGTCACTGTTGGCTAAGATCGCAGTCCCATTTGGGCTCTTAGTGAATACTTTTCGGTTATCGGTTATTGGTGAATACAGAACATGGTTATTGTTGAATACAGATAGTTGTTTAAAAACTCATATGGGCTCATATGAGAACAGAAGGTTTTAGTTCTCCTTTATATTATCTCTCCACATGGCTTGAACTTCTTGTACCACAGTAGCTGGATTTCAAAAGCAAAAATTCCAAGAATAATTTTGGTGCCAATTCTTACAGTAACTTTTTCGGCTTTCCTAATGGATAATAATGCAATTCTTGTTTATGAAGCTTGGTATTTCTCAACAAATCCATATTTATTTTTACTTTATGATATTCTGAAAGCAAGAACTATAATGATATAAATAAATACTAAAACTAATGAAGTCAATGACATAAAGGATCATAAACAAAACCAGATAATCTGTATGGTGTTCATGCTCAGATGTGAATGTTAAAACTACACTTCTTCTCAAAGAGGGAAGAGGGAAAAACATCCCTGTTAGAAGGAGCTCTCTTAAGTTTCAGCAAAAATAGAGAAATGCAAATCAAAGCCACATTGAGATACCATCTCATGCCAGTTAGAATGGCAATCATTAAAAAATCTGGAGACAACAGATGCTGGAGAGGATGTGGAGAAATAGGAACACTCCTACACTGTTGGTGGGAGTGTGAATTAGTTCAACCATTGTGGAAGACAGTGTAGTGATTCCTCAAGGATCTAGAAATAGAAATACCATTTGACCCAGCAATCCCCTTACTGGGTATACACCCAAAGGATTACACGTATGTTCATTGTAGCAGTGTTTATATTAGCAAAGACTTGGAACCAACCCAAATGCCCATGAGTGTCAGACTGGATAAAGAAAATGTGGCACAGATACACCATGGAATACTATGCAGCAATAAAAAGGGATGATTTTATGTCCTTTGCAGGGACAAGGATGAAGTTGGAAACCATCATTCTCAGCAAACTGACACAAGAACAGAAAACCAAACAATGCATGTTCTCACTCATAAGTGGGTGTTGAACAATGAGAACATATGGACACAGGGAGGGGAACATCACACACTGGGGCCTGTTGGGGGGGGAAGCTAGGGGAGGGATAGCAGGGGTGGGGGGATTGGGAGGGATAACATTAGGAGAAATACCTAATGTAGACGATGGGGGGATGGATGCCTCAAACCACCATGGCTTGTGTATACCTATGTAACAATCCTGCATGATCTGCATGTGTACCACAGAACTTAAAGTATAATAAAATAAAGTAAAAAATAGTGCATAGAAGTCTATGTAATTAATCTTATGCCTTTACCTAATAACTCTAAATTCTTTACCATGCCACTTTACTCAGAGCAAGATTTTAGGAAAATTAAAAAAAAAAATTACCTTGAGTAACTTGAAGCTTGATATGCCTTAAAAGCAGAATGCCCTTTATTGTGTGAATGTTGAGGGGTGTTGAAGCAGGTTGTGGTGTATAGTATAAGAAAAAGTAGTATAGAAGTGGGAATATTAATTTTCTTTTTCAATGAGAGTACTAAACAAATAATTTACATTTGTCTCTTCTACCTATTTTGATTAAGAAGAGAGTTAAGTTGTACCATGATAACATAAGGGGGAAAAGTTTTTATCTTAATAGATGTAACATAATACAGTGCTTAAATTTATATGAAATCTCACATTGCACTACTTTGAATGCCTTTTCTATCTCCAGTGTCCATAAACTGTTTCAATTTTTATTTTCTACAAGAGATTTGCAGACAAGAGGAATTAACCATACCAAGTTAATAACACACGTTTGGAAATTAGTATTTTATACTAAAATTAAGATAAAAACTTGTGTTTATTGAACTTTGGCCATGCAAACTTTACTTATAATTTTAAGATTTAACCTATAGATTTTCTCCAGTTACTGCATGTCACATATTTAAAGTCATTCTAAACTATCATCAGAAACATTTAACTTCCAGTGACACTGTGCTGTATTTTATTCAATATGATGTCTATTCTAAATGAAATATAAGTCACAGTGTTTTTCGTTTTTTGAAAGCAGATTTTCATTATAGAGTTGACCTTTAAATGTCCCATTTTGTTAGGCAAACAACATTATTTGAAATTAGTCACTGGTTTCTTGTTTTGTACAAGCAAAGCTTGATTACAAGCCTTTCCATAAAGCTTCTATTCGGTTTAATAATTCATACTTCTCTGCTTATCAGCTTTACAATTCTAAAGGAGGCATTTGACTATAAATATTTCCTACTGCTACATTTTATTTTAATGCACAGCAACAGAACACTAACATAATTGGTGCAATCTGTTATTTACAGATATGCGGTGAGACGCAGGTGGCAAAGTCTTTTTTAGTGTTGTAAGGAAAAGTAAGACCTTCTTCACAACTTGAGTTATGTGAATAAAAATTGTTCCTGGGTTAGGATAGCAGTCATTGTCACTATGGGTGTTCTCTAATTTCTGCAGTAAATCTTTTCCATATGGAATCCTTTTCAATTCCACTCTGCACCAGAATGTATTTTTTTTGTGTGTTAAGAACATTTATTCTTCAAAAGTGGCCCCATAAAGAAATGTTATCAGATTTTGTATATGTAATTTTTTTTCTTTGAGACACACTCTCACTCTGTCACCAGGCTGGAGTGCAGTGGCACGATCTCAGCTCACTGCAACCTCCACGTCCCAGGTCAAGTGATTCTCCTGCCTCAGCCTCCTGAGTAACTGGGATTACAGGCACCTGCCACCACATCCAGCTAATTTATGCATTTTTAATAGAGACAGGATTTCACCATGTTGGCCAGGATGTTCTTGATCTCCTGACCTTGTAATCCACCCACCTCAGCCTCCCAAACTGCTGGGATTACAGGCATGTGCCATCTCACCTGGCCTGTATATATAATTCTTAACAAATATCCAGGATAAATTGGTTTATGATTTTGTTATAATAAAAATATCTATAAATGCTTTCTAAAAAACACAAATCATGCTTTTGTGCTCCATCATAACTTCTAGGTTCAAATTTTCCAAAATTAAAGCTTAGTTGCTTCATTTGTCACACAGACCTTTGCTACATCTCCATAGTTTGTTTAAATGAACATTACAATGAACAATTTTTTAAAATAGCAACTCTGTAATGACTCAAGTCATCACAAGTCCACAATCAATTAACTACAACCTTTGGGGCCAGATATACTTTGACATCAGAACTTCATACATGTTATAAAGGCAATATAGGCATATACTGCATGTTATACAGAACTTCAGCACCCCGTAATTCTGGGATAAAGACACTCATTTTAATTGCATCAAAGTTTGCCTCAGTCTTCTATTTTTGTAAGATTCAGTGCATGAAAATTGTAAGTAAGTGATTTCATTCTTTAATATGAATAAATTGCTGATACTGTAGCAAAGCCACAGGGGGTTTTGTTGTTGTTGTTGTTGTTATTTTTTTGGTAGCGGTGTTGCTCACTGATGTTTATAAAGTGTTTACAACAGTGAATGGAAGATACAAACACCCCAAAGATAATTGTTGAATAAATTGTATGAATGAACATGTGGGTAAATTTTATTTTCATTTAACCTCCATTTGTTAAGCACAAAGCATTATCCAGTTACTGGGAGCTAAGAACTTATAATAACATAAGGAAGTAAATATACAAAATAGTAAAAAATAGCATTTATTGAAATATACATCATCCCCGTACTTTCTTATAGTGTCTTGTGAAATTCTCAAAACAAGTTTGAGACATGCTTACTATTATTGTCCTCAAATTGTGTATGTAAAAACTGAGACTTAGAATAAAAGACTTGTCAAAGGTGTCACAAATGGTAATATCAGAACTAGACTTTGAACACAGGCAATTTGACTTTGAAGCCCATATAATTAAGGATCGAGATATAGTGAACATGTCAGCAAGTAGATGATAATACAATTCAGTATGTTAATAAGAATAAGAAAAGATGTTTTAAAGTATAAAAAGTTTTCACATAATAGCATAGTTGTGATGGCTAGAATAATGAAAGAGAACTTCACTGATGTGTCAGGCAGGAAAAGATAATTATTGGTATATATATGTAGGCTTTAGAGAGGTGTGATATTGAGAAAAATTACCACTTAGACTCAAGGTCCAGGGTGGGGAATTTCTAAAAATGCTAACATATGTATTCATGGTACTGAAGAGAGAAAATCTAATCTTGAGAAAATCCAAAATTTATAAAAAGAATGTAATCACAAAAACACACCACCATAAAACATCTTTCGTGGCTCCGTGTATTTTCACAACTGCAGTTTCATTTCTATATTTATCTTTATATAAAACTTATGAACAGAACATTCAATACTTTCATTATCATTTTATCACCTCATACTTGGTTCTACTCCAAGAAGATTGTCATCATCACTCACTATTGTGAAAATCATCAATAATAACTATTTGTCAAATTTGATGGTCAATTCTCAGTCTCGATCTTATTATAACTTAGTAGTATTTGACAATTTTCTAGCAAGCTTATTGAAATGTTTCATTTGACTTATTTTATGTATCATTATATGCATTTTTCTCCTCCTTCCCTTGTTACTATTACTTCATGTTTTTTTGCTGGTGTATCTCTTCATATTTCTAAATGCTCAGCAGCTCATGCTTAGTTCTTCAATAAACTTTCTTTTTTCTCTTTCTTCTCTCTTTCTCACCTCCCTCCCTTGCTCTCTCTTTTCTTTTTCTCTCTTTCTTTTCTTTCTTTCTCTTTCTTTTTTCTTTCTTTCCCTCTCTCTCCCTTTTTTCTTCCTTCCGTCTCTCCCTCCCTCTCTCCCCTCCTTCCTTCCTTCTTCCCTTCCTGCCTTCCTTCCTTCCTTCCTTGTTTCTTTCTTTCTCTTCCTTATTTATGATTTCATACAGTTTTAGTTATAAATAGTTGATCTCCAAATTTATAGCCTGGGCTGAGTGTGTTACTTCACACCTGCAATTCCAGCAACTTGGGAGGCCAAGGCAGGCAGATTGCTTGAGCTAAGGAGTTTGAGACCAGCTTGAGCAACATGGTGAAACTCTGTCTCTACAAAAGCACAAAAATTATCTGGGCAAGTTTGCACACATCTGAAGTTCCAGCTACTTGGGAAGCTGAGGTGGGAGGATCGCTTGAGCCCAGAAAGTCGAGGCTGCAGTGATCCATCATCATTACATTGCACTCCAGTCTGGGTGACAGAGTGAGAACGTCACACATACACACACACACACACACACACACACACACACACACACACACACACACACACACAATTATAGAATGTTGTATATAATATCACTGAACTCAAGAAGCTTATAACTAAATACCTGTCAACATTTCCTCTACAGGGTCTTAACATAGTCAAAACATTACTTTTCTCTGTAAACAAACTTTTGCTCCAGTTTTTTCTATCTTACCATTGACCATTTATACAATTGCTTAAACCTGGAAGTCACCCTTTACTCTTTTTTTTCCCACCTTTATCCTGAGCCCAGTTAATACATTTTGACAAATTAACTTTTTGAAAATGTGTTTTTAACTGAGAAATAATAATTATACACATTTCTGGTGAACATAATGATGTTTTGAAATATGTATATAGCATAGAATGGTTAAATCAAGTTAATTAACATATACATTACTTAACATATTTATATAGTTTTTTTTTAATGAAGAGACTAAAAATTTACTCTTAGCAATTTGTGACAATAAAATGCATTGTTATTAACTATAATTACCATGTTGTAAAAAAGGTCTCTTAAACTTATCCATTTGTCTTATTAAAAGTTTGTATCTCTTGACAATATCTGCCCATTTCTTCCTCCCCAATCCCTGGTAACCACCATTCTTCTTTCTGCTTCTATGTGTTTGACTTTTTGATTACACGTATACATGATATCATGCTATACAGTTGACCCTTGAAAAACATGGGTGTGAACTGTGCAGGTCCATTTATATGCAGACTTTTTTCAACCAAACTCAGACACAGTAATCAAGGGATGTAAAACTTGCACATACGGAGAGCTGGCTTTTGGTATACATGGGTTCCTCAGGGCCAACACTGAACTTCAGTATGTCAGAATTTGGTTGTACACCACAAGTTGAGAAGGTGGTCCTGGAATCAATCCGCCGAAGGAAGATACTGTATTTGTGTTTCTGAGGCTGGCTTATTTCACTTAACATAATATCGTTCAGGTTCCTGTTGTTGCGAATGATAGGATTTCTTTCTTAAGACTAAATAGTAATCCATTGTGTATTCATATCACATTTTCTTTATCCATTCATTCACTGATGCACACTTAGGTTGATTATATATAATCTTGCCTATTGTGAATAATGCTGCAACAGACATGGGAGTGCAGATATCTCTTTGACCTGCTGATTCTAGGTTTTTGGCTATATAGATGAATCAACTTTCAAGGCATATCTTGAATCTAGCCCTTTTCCTTTATTGTTGCCACTACCATCTTTGTCTGAGCTATCATCTCTTCCATCAATGCCAACCTTAGTAGTTTAATTCTAATCTAGTCCAGGCTCCATGCTGCCATTAAAGTAGTCTTCTAAAATTTTAAATAACATCACTTCAGTAACTTCTTCCTGCTTTAGGTATGCTAATTCTGTCTGGATCACACTGTCCTTCCGGAATTTCTTGTTTGTTAAGAAATTAGAGTCAATTCCTGCCTCAGAAAGTTGAACTTGTGTTCTTGCACCAGAATGTTTTGCCTCCTCACATGTCACCCTGCTGTTCATGTCTTCATTTAGGGTTCTACTTAAATATTTCTTCCTCGTAGAGGCTTTCCCTGACCACCTTATTAAAAAGAGAAAACCCACTACAGTCCTACCCACTCTCTATTCCTTACTTGGTTTTACTCGTTCTTCATATCATTCATCACTACTTTAAATTAGCTGCATCATAGGCCTCCTGGTGTATTGACTCACCCAGAAGTGCCTGTTATTTATAAGAGAGGCTATCCATGCCTTAAGATGTTTTGTAACATTTATCATTAAAACTATCATATTAGTGACATGAAGAACAGCTGTGTGTTTACCAAAGTATAGGATGCAGTAAGCTTCCTGAACATTGCTACTTTTTGCAAAAGTAAGATTTGTTTAAATAAAAATATATATGAATTAACATAATGAAAAATGTTTAGCATATTTAATAAGTATTTCCATTTTTCTCAACACTCATAAATTTACTATTGATCATATATTACCTGTGACATTACTGATTTTCTATCAATTAATGTTGCACACCCCAAATGTGCCAAACAGGGGAATATATCTTTGAAGAATAAAGCAAATTCCCTTTCCTGAGATGCTCTTAGAGTGGTCAAAATACAATATTTGAATACAACTAATGACTAATAATATGAAGGTAGTCTAAGGAAACACATATATTTATACATAAATTTTAAAAGATTGTGGTATTGGAGATCTCAATGATTAGGTTTAATGAAAGCCTTAAATTTCAGGCTTAAGTTGATTTGCAGTTTTCAAGAATTTAGTCTCAATTTACGATATAGATTTAAATTAGAACATCCATTTGTATAAAAGTCTTTCAGCAAAGTATATGTGAACTTATATTTCAAAAATGTGCTAATTATGGCATAATTTCAAAATTGTAGCCCAGGAATTATTATGATAATCTCTCTGCCATAAGAAACTGTTCATTTGTGCAGACCACATTCGAAACATCTTGGAACAGCTGGCTTTGTGCTCCAAACCAGAAAGCATCCTGAACTATTTGCTTCAGGTTGACATCTCTGCTGATGTCTATATTGTAAGGGGAAATGATCAAAGTGGCAACAACAGATAAATAAATATTCTCTCGTTCTGTGTCATTCTCAGAAGAAAATGTATTATTTCTATCTTAAGGCATTTTTGTAAAATGTGTTATTTAAAGTGCCTTTGTGAGAACAGACATGACCATAGCAAATAACACTGTAGGGCTTTGCTATTATTCTCACACAAAGATTTCTCAGAATAATCTGATTCACATTTTCTAGTTCTTTCAAAAACAAACTCTGTTTGAAAAGTGTCGGTGTGTATTTATTCTCTTGTTACACTTGTGTCCGCAAGAGTTGAATAGAATCCCCGTTTCTCTAAATAATTATACAATCAATTGTTTCATAGCAGTTAGCCTTCCAAAGAACTGACACCTGCATTCTTAACCATAAAACTATTTTATAACTAGTTTGAATGGGTAATCTTTACAATAAACATGTATCATAAATGTAATCTTTTCACCTTTTCTGTAAGTAAACAAAATATGAAATAATAAATGTGAGCATGGTAAAATCAAGAAAAAGTAAAATGATAATTGTGGCTATTTTTAAAACATGTACTATGTACCAGACACTGGATAAGTGGTGCAGTCTTGGGTCACTGCAACCTCCACCTCCTGGGTTCAAGCAATTCTTCTTCCTCAGCCGCCCTAGTAGCTGGAATTACAGGTGTGCACCACCACACCCAGTTAATTTTTGTATTTTTAGTAGAGACAGGGTTTTGTCATGTTGGCCAGAATGGTCTCAAACTCCTGACCTCAGGTGATTCACCCACCTCGGCCTCCCATAGTGCTAGGATTACAGGCATTAGCCATCATGCCTGGTCCCCGCTTTTTTCCCTTTTAAAACCCATAGTAACCTATAACACCCATGACATATATTATGTTTATCTTTTTTGAAAGGTATAGAAACAAGAACAGTAAAATTACATGGTTTTTCATAATCATTTAACTAACAAGGGAGTTTTTATTTAAATCCAAACAAGTTGACATAAGGGCTCAAGTTTTAACATCCACACTCTTGTTAAACTTTCATTTATTTATTAATTCATTTGCATTTTCTACTGTTAACAATATATGAGATCATGCTGTTGTTATATATACTCAACTTGTGATTCCCTACACCTACCTATTTTAGCTGTGTCATCTTGAGAGATAGCTTGTCAAGAGAGATTACATACACTGTCTTTCTCTGTCTTAATTTCTTCATCAACAGGACGGAAATAGCAAAAAGAACAAATTATATAGGACAGTTAAATGCGATATAAATATTCAACTGTGTACAGAATGGGTAATTATTCAATAAGTGCTAGATATCATTTTTAAGTTAAAACATATTTATTGAGCACTAACAACATTCCAGGCACTTTGCTTATCACTAGGCAGGTTAGAGTTCTCCAGTATCTGCTACTAAAATCACTAGTGTTAATGACGTATTAGTGTATTAGTGACATATACTTTTCTACACATATTTATGCCTTCTGTATATCCATACCTATCATTTATTTGGCATACACATTCTGAGCATTTAATATATGCTAGCTGCTAGGTGCTGGAAGAAGCAGTGATGTATGTGTCCAAGCCGACTGTTTAGACACATCCAGGCATGTCTTGGAAACTGATGAGGTAAATAAATCTAATTCATATCAATTTGCATGAAGGGAGAACACATCCTAAAGGAAAACTAATAACTAAAACTCACTGAGTGTTTAATAATGCCATTTTCATTTAAATGCTGCCCATATACACAGGCTAGCAAATTTAATTCCACAGATCTCTGCAGGTGGTACCATTTTTTACTGGAGTACATATTTTATGTGGCTGAATTTTTTACCAGCTTTATTGAAGTACAATTGATATACAAAAAACTGTATATATTTCATGTATACAATGTGATATGGTTGATAATATTATAACATTGATTTATATATATGGGATATGAGACAGAAGGAGAATAAATAATTTGCCAAAGATCAGTTCAGCAACTATGTAGTAAAGTCCATGTCCAAACACAGTCAATATGGCTGAGAACCTACACTCTTAACCATAATATCATACAATCAATTTTGGACCCAGAAAAGGTGTCATAATCCAGAGTTGAAGAAGATTCCTTGTATAGCATGATGTTTGACAATTAGTTGCTCATATACATTCCCCATAGATTTCTTCTGAGTTCTAGCATGAGAGAATGAGTAAAAGCAGGGATTTTTTTTTTTTTTGCTAAAATTTTTATAAGACTGTGGTTTAAGAGGTGATTTTCTGTTAAAGTAATGTATAAAATACACGAGAAAGGGATTCTATTCCACATCATCACAATCACACAGCCTTGACACATAGAAGTTTCTCATGGATAGGGTGACTGACTAGAGAGAGCAGTATCTGAAAAACAGAGCAATGGTGTTGCACAGAGGGAGTGGCAGAGTCAGTCATATTCTGTCAATTTGTCAACAGTGCTATGGGTTGTGACATCAGCATCGGTAACCAGCAGAATCAGCAGTGATGTGTGAAAATGGTACAGTGTCAGTAGGCATCGTGGTTCATATGGAAAAAGGATCAAAGCCAAGGAAGCAATAATGAAAAAAATTAGGTTTCATGGTAACTCTAATGAGCCAGAAGTGTCAATGAGCTCCTGTAATATCCTCCAGGATTCCTGGGAATACTTGTAGGATTATTTTAGGTGACAGAAGAGCCATTGATATATAAATAATGACTCGAGTTTGATGAGGATTTTACTTATATCTTGATGTGAACTTGCAAAAACTCAAATGTCATAAGGTATAGTCTTTGCCCTTAAGAAGTGTATGGTCTTTGAGGTGAGACAATCAAGCAAATATTTACTTGAAACATGGCCCTGGAATTACACTAAAACATTCAGATGTAACACAGTCAGTGAAAAGGAGGATTAACTCCCCATTGTCAACTTTTCTTATGCCTTGTTCTGCAACATCCCTCCCGAAAGTTTTTCTTTTATTGCTCTGATTGCTGCTGGAGTGTTTGTGTTGCATAAATTGAGCCCGAATCTTAGTTCACAAAGGTACATTTCTTTTACATTTTATTTTCTCCCTCTCTCATTCCATGCCAGGCAGGAATACAAAGTAGAGCAGGAGAAGTAAGTACAGTGAATTCTTTTTATTCCTTGTAGTTAAGTTCTATAAAGCAACTGTGAACCATGAATTAGCGAGTTCTGAGTGATGGCTACTTGGGGAAATACAGCCTCTGGTCACAACATTTTCATCATCTAATCAATACATAACCTTGTTTTAGACATATTTCTTCTTAAAGACCTTTCTTTAATATTAATATATATTGTTGATTCATTATCTTTGAACCCACAGCCAACAATACTATAACTCACGCCAGAATGAATTTTATCTGACATACGTGTTTTTTCTGTAAGTATTATCTCAGCCTTTCTGAGTTAAGGAACCCTAAGCAGCACTTCAGCACAATGCACACAGGCCACTTTAAAAAGTGGAATCATCAACAAACAGCACAAAAGCACAAAAATGTGAATAACTTGACAATAGCAAAGAAGGACACAGTATGAGAGCAGAAACTAAAAGCCAGAGTGCCTGAGTATCTCTTATTTGATCTCAGCTGGGAAGGTGTGTGTGTGTGTGTGTGTGACCACATGTAATTTCTCACTCTGTAGATAACTGTGAAAGCACAGCATATTTTAATTTTGGAGTTACAAACAAATTTTGGTTGATTTGCAAATACAGAATCCATGAATAATGAGAATCAAGTGTATTGGGCAAATAGCATCATGTCATTAATTTCTCTAAAATCTTATTGTTACTTAAAAACCGACTCTAACTGGGACCCTGGTAATAAATAAAATTGAATACATTTTAATCAGTTAAATAAGATAGTTTTACTCACAGCTTATAAAGCATTAGAAAATACACAAAATTATTTCAAATCAATTTTTGATAATGATATAACTATCACTCATATTGAACCTAATATTTTATAATTAATAAGTGTTTGTGTATCCAGTGCACAAACATTTTAAACTTCCTGGCAAAGTTTTGAGTTTAGTATTTTAATCTCCATGTTTGAAGAACAAAACATACAGTCTTCTTCTGAAGAAATTGCCCCATGTGCTTTTTTGAACAAAGTACTTTGAACAAAGTATAATGACGTACCATTGAGGTTTAATTATTTTTCTGTTTATCTCTTAGCCATATCATAATGGTTTTGAAACTGCAACCTGAGTTATTATGAAATTGCTAACACAGATTCCTGTACAGTGGTTTTTTCCCCCCACAGATCCTAATAATAAAGTCCTACCATCAAAGATAAACTGTGTTTGTATACTGCTGGCACCAGGAACATAGTTAACTCTGGCCAAGGCAAATGACGCTCAAAGAGTTTGAATGAATTGGCTAAGGTCACACAGTCAGAGTTGACAGTAGCCACAGACACAACATATCCAACTTCAGAACTTCTGTTCATGCATATTAAACAACAGCTTATCTGTTCTGTCGATACTGGCATCATATAAGGGCCCAGAACACACACGTTCTACATGGCTTCAGTGAAAAAATAAAATTTACTCTATGCTAAAATCCCACTATAGAAGAGAAAATCAATTTTACCCCCAGGCATGTATATTCACTGTAAATTTCTATCTTCAGTTATAATTTTATTGTTTTTCTTGTTTATCTCCTCCTTTTTCATCAACAACTTTTAAATCAAAAGCGATTTATCATACTAAACTTCACTTGTGGGGAATACTCCTTTATCAACAACTTTTAAATCAAAAGAGATTTGGCATACTAAATTTCACTTGTGAGGAAAAAACCCTCCATCTATAAATGGAAGATAAAATGTTCACAGATAAAAAGAAAACTTATCTTTAACTTCAGGCTTATGAATTAAAACCTTACAAGGACAAAACACTTGACTTGATATTAATCAAGAACCAGTCTCCCTAGGCAAGAGAGACCTGAACAGGTTGGGCTCATGATGTGATACTTGTGAAGTGTCTCGAAATATTGTCACCCCTGCTGAGACTCCTGATGCTGCCACTTCTAATGCCAAACCCACTGTCTCTCCATGTTACCCTCTTGTTCAAGCTACCTTACGGTCCTGTCCAATAAACCAAGAAACACTCAAGTAAAATAAGAGAATTTTTAGCAACCAAATTATGAACTGCAGGAGCTGAAGATCAGTAATCATGATTGATAATACTCCAGATCATGGTTCTAGAAAAAGATTTGAAAAAAAAAAAGGGCAGAAAGCTATAAATATGATGAACTATGGAGTTAAAAGTCATTTTCTAAATCATTAGAATTAAAAACAAAAAAATTAAGGTATCTATATAATATTGAATATTGGCATAATATTTTAGTGGTGATTGTCATTACAGTTGCCTAAATAATAGTATCATAAATAAATGAAAGCAAAATAGACTAGATTATAATGATTTATAAAAATTAGGTTCATGTCCACAATTTAGGTTATATAAGTTATATAAAAGTACATTATAGTTTAGGTCCAGGTAGTTAGGTAAACCTGTATTTAATTGGGTTTTACAACTCGTTTGTACAGGTAGGAATTGTTTAGAATTGTTTATACTTAATCTTTTTACACCTCATTTTTCTTGATGTAGAATACATATAATGAAAGAAACTATGCCATGGATTTACTGCAAAGGTAAAATTAGAAACCTGTGATTAAAATGGTAAAAATTCTATATTCAGAAACAGAATTATAGTCGGATAATAGCTAGTTGTTCATTTTAGACCACAGCAGGAATATTTTTAAGCTAGATATAAGATCACGTAACTGCTTGGTTTTGAAATTGTTAAAAGGCTGGCCGTGGTGGTTCACTCCTATAATTCTAGTACTTTGGGAGGCCGAGGTGGGTGGATTACTCGACATCAGGAGTTCCAGACCAGCCTGGCCAACATGGTGAAACCCCATCTCTACTAAAAATATAAAAATTAGCAGGGTGTGGTGGTGAATGCCTGTTAACCTAGCTATTTGGGAGACTGAGGCAGGAGAAATGCTGAAAGCTGGGAGGCAGAAGTTGCAGTGAGCTGAGATGATGCTGTTGTACTTCAGCCTGGGCAACAGAATGAGACTACACCTCAAATAAATAAAAAAAATAAAATTGTTAAAAGGCCATCACGGGCCGGGCGTGGTGGCTCACGCCTGTAATCCCAGTACTTTGGGAGGCCGAGGCGGGTGAATCACAAGGTCAAGAGATCGAGACCATCCTGGTAAACATGGTGAAACCCTGTCTCTACTAAAAATACAAAAAATTAGCTGGGCATGGTGGTGCATGCCTGTAATCCCAGCTACTCAGGAGGCTGAGGCAGGAGAATTGCCTGAACCCAGGAGGCGGAGGTTGGGTGAGCCGAGATCGCACCATTACACTCCAGCCTGGGTAACAAGAGCGAAACTCCATCTCAAAAAAAAAGGCCATCATTAGGATGGAAATAAGGAGTCTCAAATCCTTAGCATTGTTAAAAGTCTTTCCTAACTTTACGTGCATCTTCATCTTCCAACACTGCTCTGTTCCAGCACCCGTCCCACCCCAGGTTTCTTTCACATTTTAAAATATAGCATAATCCTACTGTTCATGCGTCCTAGGCCTTTAACTGGAATTTTGACATTCCATTTTGTTAACATTTTTTCACCCTTTAGATCCTTCAACATTTCAATTTTTAAAAATATTTATTTAATGCTTTCTATATGCTAAATATTTTCAAAGTTCTTTTCATGTATTACCTTATTTAATATTTATAAAACTGTACATTATAGAAAAAATTATTAATTTCATTTTAATAATGGAGACACTAAAACAGAGAAAGTAAAGAAATTGCCCAATGTTACACTCTTTGTAAAGGAGAGAGTAGAGATTTTGAAGATTTTGAGTCCTTGTTATAGGTTGCTATCTAACATGGAAAACATTTCTGCCTGTGCTCCGTGAATCACGTCACACTGGTATACGTTCTCATATCTTCCTATACTCTTTCCCCCAGCACTAAGTAGAGTCTATAATTATACTTTCATTTGGGAGCTGGTCCAACAATAGTAGTTTATTAATTGATCCCTGGAGTCAGACAACCCAAGTTTGAAATATGACTCCACTATATACTGCATGAGTTGGGTAAGTTATTCCACAATCAGATTGTTATTTGTAAAGAATTGATGATAATATCATCTGAGGCATAGTGTTATTGCCAGAGCTAAGATAATATATGTGTAACAGTCCAGCTGTAAGGACCAAGATCCCAACCACTGTGTGATATGCCAATCTAAGCCAACAGATGGAGAAGACCATTGTCAAACTTATGAATAAATGTATAGTCCAGAAAAGACTAGATGAAAGTGTGAGGAGAAAGAAGATGTTTGCATAGTCTCAAAGCATTTTTTCCTGGATTTTTTAATAATAAAAAACACAATAGAAGCTTAACAATGGAGAAACCCCAAAAGTAGTACATAAACCAAATGATAAAGTTTAATATTATTGGTAGAAATGTCATCACATGCTATCTGATATGATGTACTGATATATGTACCATGTCTTTGGGCAACAGAGTGAGACTCCATCTAAATTTGTCTGAATTTGTGACATCAGTCTAATTATAAAAAAACATCAGACAAATACAAATTAAGGAACATTCGACAAAATAATTGACCACTACTCTTCAAAAGCACCAAGGTAGTGAAAGACAAGGAACGTTAAAAAATTGTGGCTAGGCGCGGTGGCTCACGCCTATAATCCCAGCACTTTGGGAGGCTGAGGCGGGTGGATCACGAGGTCAAGAGATCGAGACCATCCTGGTCAACATGGTGAAACCCTGTCTCTTCTAAAAATACAAAAATTAGCTGGGCATGGTGGCGCACGCCTGTAGTCCCAGCTACTTGGGAGGCTGAGGCAGGAGAATTGCTTGAAACCAGAAGGCGGAGGTTATAGTGAGCCGAGATCGTGCCATTGCACTCCAGTCTGGGTAACAACAGTGAAACTCCGTCCCCCCCCCAAAAAAAAAAATTGTGAAAGATTGAAGTAAACTGAAACATAAAAGTTAAATGCAATTTATAATCCTAGAGTAGGAAAAAATGCTAACAGAGAGAAAAAACAACAGTAAATTTTGAACGAGGTCTGTATTTTTGTAATGAATGGTATTGCATCAAAATCAATGTTCTAGTTTTTATAACTGCACTATAATTATATGAGATATTTACATTAGTGCAATCTAAAGGGTTTGTTTCTTATTTCTGCATTTTATTATCTATAATTATTTGAAAATTAAAAAGGAGAAAGAGAGTGAGGGAGATAAAGAGAGAAAGAGACAAGGGGAGAGAGAGAGACCTAGACACCGCAGGTCAAAGGAGAAGCCCAGCTGGAAGTTAAGTAAGCATTCTGCATTGAACTCACAGATGCAGCTGAAACATATTTTAGTCTTAGAGGGCTGGGTCATTTTCAGGTCTGTAGTGAGACTATGGGCTCACTGACCATAGTCCCACCTGGGAATGGGCCTACCTTCTCAAAATGTTCCTCTTCTTTCGGCTACTCCATATTTTCATTAGACAACCTTCTACCTAGATCCCAAAGCTATCTCAAAGGCATTTTTGTTCATGAATGGCTGCCAAATTATTACATCTGTGGGGGAGATATGCAAGAGGAACCTCCTATCTGCCACTCTGCTGATGTCACTCCTGAATGACCTCTGTCTCCACTATTTAGCTTTCTTGTTGGAGTTGTCAATGTGCCTTTCATCAAAGAAACAATATTATTTGTTTTTGTATCAGCCACAGTACATGGTGAGCACTCAAGAATCTGTCAAGTGACTATATGAATGAAGAAGCATATAAATGAATTAATGATGTTTCTAATATGCCATGGATTGTGAAACTAATATGAGGAAAATTCAAAGTTTAGTGAGGCATTGAAACATATTTGAAATTACTCCCTTTAGTGGCCTTCTGTGATTATTTGTGAGCCCTTCATTTTATATCAGAAAGCTGTCTTTGCAGGATAGAAATCACTATGCTAATTAACAAATATACTATTTTTAAAAATGAGCCTTCAACATTATATTAAACATGAAAGTTGTCATTTAATTACAATTATGTCCTTGCATTTCCTTAATTTCTAAAATATACATGGTAAATTCTTGATCTACAATCAACTAACATAATTAAGTTTTACAAATATATTTTCATGCTACAAAAACTATAACGATGTACAAGTATTTCTCTCTCTCACACATACGAACTTAGAAAGTAGCAGAGCAGATTTATAGCTACAGTGTAAGTTTTCTAGTCGATGGTTTCTTTCATTGTATTTCATAACTTCCAGGATGTTGAAAGTTGGTAATTTGACTGATTTTTACTACATGGTTCTTATCTTACTCCTGCTTTGAAATGAGCCATCAGCTGACTGCTCCCACCTCCCATTCAAACCCTGAATTCTGAAGTTTTCAGGCAGAGTCGGACCAGCATCTTCTGGGAATATGTAGGAAAGTTCACTTAAAGGGAAGAGACAGGGAGCAGCTATGAGAAAAACCAATGCTAGAGCAGTTTTTCCTTTTTGTTTTTGCTAGTGCCCATCTCTTTAGTCCACTTAAGAGGACCTCAGCATTTCGTACAGCTTTACGGTTCAGAGATCCAAAGACCTGAAAGTGGTTTGTTTGTGTGGTCCATTCCTCTCTGAGGCCTTGACCCACTGTTTTCTTTCAATTTATTGGCAGTGATTTTTGTTTGCAAAAACACTGAAATGTAATATTCTGAAATCAATATATTTTATTGTGTTTATTCAACTTCCTCTCCCTTTTTTTTGTTCTCACTTATCCTTGTTTTTCTGGAGCACTGCTTTTCCAGACTGAATACCAGATGTCTTCTACATTATATAGTAATAGTTTGTGTTTTATTGAAAAACCACTGCTATAGTCTGGCTACCAAGAGGGCCATTTTTGGTTGTTTCTACAACTTAACATTTGGATTGGCAGATGGGGTGGAAAAGACTGCCAGGGGCAGGCTGGTGTAATATATTGATCCCTTTAACTCCCAATGCAAGACTGTAAAATAGGAGAAATGATTATGATATATGTTGCTTTCATTATCTCAAACCCCAATATTACATAATATTTTAAAGCATCTTTTATAATTAACTCTGTTCAAGCTGATGTCATGTGATTTATATTTTAAGCAGGCTACAAGACTCATGTAAAATGCAAAAGAGTTAGGCAATGTATCTTTCTCTATGAGCCACTGAAGTAAAGTATAAGTACATGTGAGAGTCCCTAGATTCATGTTCTTATGATACCAGCCTATTGCCATGGTAATGGCTGTAAATAAGCCCATTGCAACTCTCTAAGGCTAAATAAGGTATTATATAAGATAAATTAACTGGGTTATTGGAACAAGCTCCTACCTTGTGCTCTTTCAAAAGCCAACAGAATAATCTTTCCAAAATGCAAATCTAATTATATTATTCTTTGCTTAAAACTAGTCAACAGTTTTCTATCACATATAGAGTTCAGCTCAGCTGCCTAAGCATGGCACGGATACTTAGTCCACCTTTCTATCAGATTCAATTCTCAAGACTGCGGCTTCCACTCCTGAGTCTACTAGATCATCAGGAAAATAATTTGCATTATCTAGAAACACTGAGGTATTTCATGTATCTGTCAATTCAGTTAAGCAAAATATGTTCTTTTCTGTGTCCTCCTGATCAAATACCATAACCCTCAAACCAACTCTTTAAGTTTAATGACTCAAAATTTCACTGAGTCATTTCTGCAGAAAAAGTTTGCAACATCCAAATTCATTTAGCTGAGATTGTAAATGTTTTTATCATTGGAGTGATTATACTGCACTTAAAACTTAATGTACTTTAAATTTGTAATATGTAAGTGTATTAATTTAAATATAGTTTTCTCCTATTACATAGGAGAAGTCCATTTTTGGCAATGGTATGTTCACACTTATATATTACATTTCTCCCTGTCATCTATATCATGTCTTATTAAAAGTAATAATATTAAATTTTAAAAAAATTTGTTTACTCTGAATTCCTTTCTACCTACTGCTCTGACTCCTCTCTTTTGCAGAAAATGTTTGTGACAATTGATACGTTGAGTTTCACATCTTCTCACTTTTTGTTGAATCTTCAGTCTGGTCAAAACTGTCCTCCTTTACGTCATTGAAAATGTTCTTAATGATGCTTCTAAAATCTATCATATAACTATAATCAAAATATAATTTACAGTAACATCTTTTTATTTGATTTTAACATCATCTTGTTTTACCATCACTGTTGGATTTCTTCCCGCTTTGCTTCTTTTGCTGGCTTCTTTTCCTTTACTCAACCTTGAAATATTGGAGTGTGTCAAGAATTTTTTCTTGGGCTCTTTACATATTCAAAGCATGCTCTCCAATAAGGTATTTCATAAACTCTTAGTTTTCATTACCATCTACATATGGATGACTTTTAAGTTTATGTCTATGGCCAAGACTTTTTCCTCTCAACGAGTCCTGACTATCAAATAAGACGTTGTCTCTTGTCTGTCACAAGGATAAAAGGAAAGTATTCCAGAGTGTAGGCATTGAGCTGTGATCTTGCCTCTGCTTCTGGCTAGCTGTGAGAGCTCAAGCAAGTTATCTAACCATTTGGTATTACAATATTCTTGTTTGTAAAAATCAAAATAATAGAAGTAATGCCTTTTCCAGGAGTTCTTGTAAGGCTTCTATGAGATACATGTAAAGTGCTTAGAAAAGTGTTTGGCATGTAGTAGGTGCTCAGTTAATGTTATCTATGACACTGTCAGGGTATCCCCTCCCAAGGCTTTCATGATACCATATGTTTTCTTTTTTAAAAATGAAGCACACTAAAATTTCAGATTTAACTTATTTAATTGTACAATAAGTAATTTCTACCGATCATCAGTGACAGGGCCAGTCACATCTGTTTTACTCAATATTATATAATCTAATACCTGGCAGGAGGCTGAAATGAAGTAGACATTTAACCAATAGTCATCAAGGCATAAGTACTACTCCTAAAGGAAATAATCCAAGATCTTCCACAGTGAAGAAATACAACCCCCACTTTTTTTTAACCCAAAATGCTAGAATTGTGTGCCAACAATAATTTTGTTCAATGCTCAAAAATTTATATTCTTGACCACAAACATTCACAGATATATTATGTAAATTTGATTTGAGAGTATTTCAACTTAGGCAAAAAAAAAATCTCTAGATAAAGCAACTCTGTGAAACACTATCAAAAAAGGTTAGTATATATTTATTTAACTTACCTAGTTATTTACCTACTATGGTGAATTTTTTTCTCAAGAAAATTCTCAACTGAACCTTGATCTAAAACACTCAGTCTAACTCTGTACCCCAGCTAAATCATCATGCATTTGTTTAATAAAACATGCTTCCTTTTTTATTACAAATCAACCTCAAATAAAAAACTAACTCCTGATTTTTAATAACTTTATATTCATATCCATCACCATTGAGTACATTGAGAAAAATTACTTTGAAAGAATTTTTTAGATAATATACTTATGAATGCTGGAGTGACTGATATCTTCAAGATATGTAATTCCACTGATTTAGATCACCACTTCACTACTATTTAACATCATAGTATAGGTCTATATGTATTTTTCTAAAAAATGATGTGAATAAAAAATACTCATATCTATTTGAAAAATTCTTCACGAGTTATTAATTGTGAGATGGTAACACATACATGTATCTTCATAGATCTCTTCATTCTGACCAATAAAAATGAATGTCTCCATTTCATCCCAATATAAGATAAATAGGTAGCATTCAATCTTTGCATCAATTTTCCCAAATGGCTTTCATACATGTTAAAATATAACATTCTAATTATGTGTGATGACCACACCTTATGAAAACCAAATATCTCTCATTTTCAGTCAAAACAAAGCAAGATCTGCCAAATTTTCTCCTATGACCTACATTTTGTCTTAAAATACAATTTAGAACGTGACCTACAAGAAGGCATCTATGTTTATAAAGATGGCCACTCAATTAGGAACATTTGACTTAATACCTTTTCACTTTACAGTGGTGGGAAACTGATATGCATGCAATAAGCTCCTCACCTTAAGATGGGGTTTCAATTTACATGATATGTCGAAAATTGTAAGTCGAAAACACACATTCAACTTAAAACATTTTCAAATTGTGATGGATTTATCAGGACATAACCTCATTGTTAAGTGGTGAAGAATCTGTACGTTCATTTTAATTCCTTTGCCTGGTCCCTAATCAAGAATTCCCATCTTAGTTGCAAACAGTTCTAACATTTTTTATATCCAAAATATCTATGTGTGATTTTAAAATATTACTGCAGAGAGTTCGCAAGATTTGGGAAAGTTTAGATTCATGTGAATCTTGTCAAATATGAAATCCATATCTAAAATAAGTAAACAGGTACATTCTAAATTTTTGGAGTGACTGCTGAGGCTTACTACGGATTTGCCTCTGGTGGATAATCATCTTCCTTGTCAGTTTCACTGTGTGAAGCCTCAGGGACAATTCCATGTCTGTCAAAATTCTGATGGGTTCAGGTTGTTTTAAAATCTTACCACATATATGGTTCTCTATATAATACATATAAACAAACTAATACTATACTATATACACTATACTACATAAATATAAAACTATATATATAAAAATTATAAGACTATGTAACTATATATGTGTATATATATATACACATATATGTGTATATATATATACACATATATGTGTATATATATATACATATACATGTATATATATAAATATATATATATATATAGGCTTTGAATTTATACTATCTTTTATGTTTTCCCTTCATGTTGCAATGTTTCTTACTGAAATTATAATCTAAACACAAGTATTCACATTTCTGGGAGAAAGTAAATAAATAAATAAATAAACACAAGTACATGATAAATAGTTAAAGAACATTACAAAAGTAAAACGTATTCTCCAGAATTTACATTATTTTTGTGTTATCAAGGAATTCACAGTGTTGAGAGACAGGACTATATAGCTGGTTACATCTTTGTAAACCAAAGCTCGATCAAGCATAAGTTCAGCATGAAAATATGTTGGTTTCTGAGGAGTAGTCGATTTTATGTAATGAAAAATTAATAACTCGTAGGTTAGTAAGGTGGCAAGCTAGATGAACCTCTGACGTTTTTTGAGAAGCATAATCTTCTCTGTGGTACATTAGCTCCACCTCCAAAACATGAAAGTACCAACATTTGCCATTACCAGCATTATTTACACACATTCCTCCTGCACCACCACCAATATCAAAAAGAAAGCCAGAAAGAGAGAAATTTGGCTAATTCCAGCTTCTACTTTAATTTTAGGAGCACAGAATGTACAGATGTCCAAACTTCCACTCAAGAATCATTAGGAATTCAATGTTCCTAGATAATACTCCCTATTACAATTCAACGTACCTTCTAGCAACATTGCCCTAGTTTGAGGAGGATGTTAGATTTTTGCTAAAATGTCTGTTAATGTTAATAATATTTGGGTGAGAATTGAAAAGTGCCATGCTGATTTGCTAGTAATAAATAATTTTGTTACTTTTGTTTGATATTTCCATTTGCACTTTCTTTCACATTTTAGCTACATATTTATTCACCAGCTATCAGGATTTATAATTTGGGTGTCTTTTACAATTAAACAAAATATTACTGCTTTATAGGAACTTAAGAATCAAACAGTTTTGTTAAAAGGAAAAGCAGCTTGTGGCAGCAATGTCACAACTGTGAAAACACCACATTACTGATGTTGCTTAGTTTCTCGACAGGCTGATCTAGTTAGTTAGCTTGATGTTTTTCCTTCAACTGACACATCTCGTGTGAATTTGTAGTGTCTTAGAAGCATCGATCTGCAATAAACAAAGATCATTTAGTTCCTCAGGTTGCAGATGAAGAAATTCACTTGCGAAGGGAGAAAATTAAAAGCTATTTTGCCCAAAAGCTTAGACTGTCGTATTCAGGTACAGCCAAGTGTAAAACAAACCTCCAGGATATTCTAAGTACAGTCTCACAGAACATGGCTTATATTATTAGTAATATAAGCAGTTTGTATTTTTAAATAAAGCTTCTATACTTCAAAATAATTTGTTGAAAAATGAGAAGTTCAAACCTTATATTCATTTTTGTTTCTAATTTTTGTCAAGTCAAAACATATATATATCTAATTTATCCTTCTCAGTAGAAAAAATAATCCAGATGATAATTAAACATATATGAATAATTTAATACTTATACTAACTGAACATGAGCTCATATGTTTATATAAAATCTGCAAAATCATTATTAAAATAGCCTGCTAATATTAAAATAGCCTCCCAGATAAATCATAATGCCAACTGCTAATTGAGAAACACTTTTGAAAAATTTTTAATTTTTTTCTATGTTGTTAAATGTTCAGTGTTTCCAAACATGTGGAACATGAATTTCATTATATCTAAAAAGCTGCTTTTCCTTTTAACAAAACTGTTTGATTCTTAAGTTCCTATAAAGCAGTAATATTTTGTTTAATTGTAAAAGACACCCAAATATTATTAAATTTATGGTAGTTAATAGTTAATGCAGTTCTGTTTTATACTGAGTTGTACATTATCTATAACTCAAAAATAATCATAGGCATTAATTGAAAATTTCATCTTAAGAATATTACATTTTAGCAACCATTAACTTGTTAATGTGCCAGTAAGTAGATATGTATAATATGAAGATCGAATCGATTTGGAATTACATGTAAATTGCTGGTAAGAATGGAAGAGATATGTCTTTATTTACTCAGTTGGTAGTTATCAGGAGGGCACTTGAAGTCTAGTCTACCTGTCATTCTTTATATCACTTTGAAAGCAGCTCTTATACAGGATTTAAAACTACTCATTTTGTTTTCTTTCTAACGTCACTTTTCTCACTAATTTGACCACATTTTTAATGAAATTGATCCCACAAATTACAGATCACACCTATGGGAAATCATAGGGGTGAAAGCAAATTTTTCATTAATGTAAAATATTTTACTGATTTATGGGGAGATGTATGCATATTTGTTACATTCATAGAATGTGTAATGATTTAAGTCAGGGTATTTGAAGCATCCATCACTTGACGGTTTATCATTTTTTTGTTTTCCTAACATTTCAAGTCCTCTCTTCCACCTATTTTGAAATGTATAATACATAGTAGCTAACTCTAGTCATCCTACTCTGCTGTGGAATATTGAGTGTTATTTCTTCTATCTAACGCTATGTTTGTACTCACTAATCAACTTCTCTTTACTCCCCACGAAATCCAATTTTAAAAATTATTTTTTTATATTCCCACGGTTAGGTAAAAACAAGCTACTCCATACAGACACAAAAGCAATGAATTACTCTACATATCCATATAAAGGATTTTCCACATTCATTTAATTATTCACGCTATTTTTTTCTGGGAATTGTATTTATGTCAATTCAATCCCTTACCAGGGAATTCTAAGACCATTTTTTAAATTTTCACTTTAAATACTAGGAAACTCAAGAGGAAATGTGAGATGACTATTCTACAAAGTGAAATTTTATAGTCTCTTCTTGGAGTAACCAGATTCCATCATCATTGTTTCGCATTAGCAATCAACAAGTTTTTGGAATAGAAATGAGGAGCTAGTTAGCGGTAGACAGTGGTACTGGGATTTATTATATAATCATTAGTAGATAAATCATAATGCCAACTGCTAATTGAGAAACACTTTTGAAAAATTTTTAATTTTTTTCTATGTTGTTAAATGTTCAGTGTTTCCAAACATGTGGAACATGAATTTCATTATATCTAAAATCCAGTTTAGAAGAAAAATTAGGGGTGGATGGATAGGTTAGCAAAAGAAAGAAAGAATGTTTTGAACGTTATATTTTTAGGTATTAAAAAATAAATGAACTCAAGAAGGCTACATGTCTCTTATGTATCTGCAATAATCAGGTAGCATTACCTTACTTGACTTTCTTGAATATGTGGATTAAAATTTCTAAAGAATTTTAATACTTCTTACATAATAGCATTATCTATTTTAATACTATGAATATGTTTTATCGCATTTTATTTCTCCAATTGCATATATAATTGTCACAGAAGGTACCAATAAAAGCAGTGATTTCCTTTGTCAGACAGGTTAGGTCAAGCACTGGTCAGGAGTATGTGCTCTAACATCTTAGATCTAGGTTACGTAAAATGATTATCCCAAAGTGGCTAAAAAAAAAAAACAAAACAAATTAGAGGGTGGTTAAAGTAGGGGAGAGAGTGCATATTCAGGCATTAAAAAAGTTTCCCTAATGATCAATTCTGAGTGGGGTGCAGAGCCAGGTACCAAGGACAAGGTTGAACAGTTGAATGACAGAGTAATACTTGAATCAGGCAAAGAGAAGGAATCAGGCACATTTGGGGGATGGGGGTAGAACAATGGAGGATTAAAATTCTGAATTTGTCCTCTTTTTACTTTATTAAAAAATATAGATTCATCTATGTTCATAGCTATCTATAAAATATTAGATACTCTGCAGCATGTGTTTTACATGCATCCAGATTTAATCATTAAAAATTGTGAAGGAATTATTATTTAGTCTCTTTTATTGTTGATGAGAACCAAGGTTAGGATGTTTCAAAGTCTCACATTTAATATGTGTTGAAGTTCGCCTCCAAAACTAGCCTAATCTCACAGTTTATGCTTTTACCTAAGATATCATATTTTCTCAGTTCATGGAAAATACTGCACCAAGAATTTTGAAGAGGTATTAAACAGAAAGCAGATTTTATGTCTGCTATATCAGAATCTCTGGAAATGAGATTCAGGCATCTACCTTTTAAAAGACTCCTCAAGTGGTTCTAAATAAGATGACATTGTAGTACCATGAAACCATGCTATAGTGCTTCCAATAAAAAACAAACACACCAAAAGAAAGCACAACCAAATGTATTCTACTTAAATCAGTTTAAACACTTGAAAAATATCATAAGACAATGGAAGAAATGAGCTGAAAGTCTATAGCCATATTTAGAACAGGTGTATTTGATTCCATCCTTTCTCTCTGCTCTTTTAAGTATTACTCTGTCAATCAACTCTTCGATCTTGTCCTTGGTTGGTACTCTGTGCCTCCACACAGAATTGATCATTAGAGTAAACTTTTAATGCCGGAATATGCACTCTCTCCCCTAAACTTTAATGGTCCTCTAATTATTTTTGTTTTTAGCCACTTTGGGATAACCATTTTACCTAACCTAGATCCAAGATATTAAAGCACGTACTGCTGGCCAGTGTCCTGACCTAGCCTGTCTGATAAAGGAAGCTCATTGCTTTTATTAGTACCTTCTATGACAATTATATGTGCAACTGGAGAAATAAAAACAGGTAAAATATATTTATAGTATTAAAATGGATAATAATATATTATGTAGGAAGTATTAAAATATTTCAGAAATTTTAAACCACATATTCAAGAAAGTTAAGTCAGGCAATGCTATCTGATTATTTCAGACTCATAAGAGACATGTAGCCTTCTTGAGTTCATTTTTTTAATATCTAAAAATATAATGTTCAAAACATTCTTCCTTTGTTAATAGCCTTCTTACATGAACTCCTTCAATTTTACTTTAGCCCATGCAGAAGGGAGCTAGAATCATTGTCAGCATCTTCTCTGATATCTAGAAGCTTCTGTACACTGACCTTGCTGCATGTCACTTGGTTCTGCATGTTTATCAGGGAAGAAAACCAGTGCTTAAATACTGTCTTGTATCATTAGTACACGCAGATAAGAAAGAGAAGGACACTCTCCTTCCACTCCCCCATTTTATTTTCCTGAAAAATGGTATTTCTCTTTTGTACTGTTCTCCGAATATGCCTCTTACACGTATTTTTATCATAATTACCATGTAATAAGTTTATCTGACACATTTAATAAATTCTTAAGTTACAAATAAGTTATACATTTAGAAAAACATAAACAAAGACATCATTTTCCCATTCTTAACTTTATCTTGTCACTTACATGTATGCAAATACATGATTACCAAAAATGAATGGCCATTTCTGAACACATAAAACAAAGTTTTAAATAAAAATTATGACATATAATATTTGGTTTACACAAATACTTTTCTACTTTTGTCTTCGACCAGCACTCCACTTGAATGGAGGAAAGAATAACCCAATCAACCACGCTGGCTTGAGGTGACTCTCTAAGATGGTACAATACGAGTGACAGTGATGGTGATCATTTTGCTGGATGGAGAAGCTGACACATTGTTGTTAAGTAGAGAGAAAGTGTCAATTTTTGCAAGAAGATCTGAACAGAGTTTATTCCACTACGACTATCAGGAAAATTTGCCACATTCTTTATACCAAGATTTGACATATAAAAAGAAAGGAAAAAATATTCTAAATATATTCTGGCAAGGAAGAACAACACATCCTTAAGGAACTGTGATGAGTAACTTAAAGAACACAGGGTTTTGTTTTTAGTTTGTTATTTTTTCAAAACAAAAAATGACAGATCAGCACCAAACACTAAAATGTTCGAGTAAAAGAAAACTGTTTTTGTGGACACCATAATTTAGAAGAGAAATTGACAATTTTATGGCTTGGTCTCAGGAAATACTAGGATTGTTTACATATCATCACATATAATGTTTCTATCCCCTGAGAGTTATACCTATACCTTATTTATTTTCATATGAATGAACCTCTCTTAACTTGTAAATCACAATACAAGCAAAACATATTAGATACCTCATTTTATTGTAATTTTAAGGCACCACAATATCTCTCTAGTGAAAAGTGCATTATTCATTGAAAAAAATAATAATTATTGCTACCTTTCCAAACAGAAGAGTTGTTGCTATTGATACAAGGATTAAATATCCTCCTTTAAAAATACTCATTGTGATAACTGTCAACACTAAGGATTTATATTCTATTATTTAATCTTAATTCACGTTTTGATTTAATTTCTGAAGGTTTGATACAGTTGTGATTATATTTTTATTTGAAATCTTTTTGTACGTTTGACAATATGGCATACTATTTCAAAATATGTAATGTTTGATGGATAGTAAATATTGTTAAAAGTTCAATATAGTAACGTAGAAAATATAAAAAACAGAAACAACAGTTTAAGAATGTAATTTGAAATGGAATGATCATGGACCTGAGAGATAGAAAGTATAAGGTTTTGATCCTAGCTTTGAGGAAGTATTTTTTCAACTCTTAGTTCCCTGTGCTATAAAACAGGGCTATTAAACAGTATGATGTTGAATGCAATTCAACATCAATGTAATTGTAAAAAATTAAAATTAATTATAAAAACTTAGGTTCAGTGTAATTCTAAACAAAGTGTCTAAATGGACAATTAGTTTTCTAATCTTTAATTAAAAAATTTAAATTTACCTATTCTATCTATATCCTAACATCCCAATTCAAAAAATATAACTAATAATTGATTTTTACTGAGGAGATTAATATTTACTAAATAAAAGTGTCTGATAGTCTTATCACTATATTTTTTAATTTTGTAAATAATTAGTAACTTATTGTGTCAGCTTTTGTGCCAAAACAAAACACCCTAATACTCAGTGTCTTAAAAAGAAGTTATTGAGGTTACAGTACTGTAGGTTAGCAAGTAGGCTGACCTCAACTGGATGGTTTTTTTGCTAGTTTCTTTGAAAGGCTCACTTATGTCTGGCTGGAATCAACCAGACAATCAACAATCAACAGTAAGGTGTCTGTTTATTTTTCAAGAAAAAACTCGTTTGAGACGATATCTCTGCTCCACGAGGTCTCTCAGAGATCAACCACCAACAGTCTATTCAACAGACATATTTTGGAATCTGGGCGTTCATGATCAAGAGCAAAAGCTACAAGGCTTAAAAATATCAGAGTGTCTTTGTGCAAGCTCAGAGCTTGTCAAAGCAAGGCATAGGCTTGTCAGATACAGAAATTGGGGGAAAAGTATATCTCCTAATGGAAGTAGTTAGAAAGTGTTGCAGTTTACAAATTCCCCCAAGAGTTATTAAGTTAGTATTATGTATGCCAAATGCCATCACGATTCATTGTTGGTATGCAGGTTGAGAAGATCTGGTTTTTGTGTTTCCTGCATTTTGCAGAGAATTTAGAGAGAGAATCCACTTCCAGCTACTGTAGCTTTGCCATAATAAATTACCTCTTCTTTAAAAACTTTAATACCTTTTCTGGTTACTCCCAAATAAATAGTAAGCTTCAATTTCTTTTATATATTCTGTGTAACTTAACTTTATTATTTTATTATTGTTCATTGTTTAGAAGGCTTCTGTATGCTTATTTTGTTTAATTTTGATGACTTGTAGCAAGAGATACTATAGAGCTATAAAGAAGGGTAAAAAATTATAGGTAATGATGCGAAAAATAAATTCTGAGAAAAAAGTAATATTACTTTTATTTTCTGAGACAGAGTCACCATCTGTCACCCAGGCTGGGGTGCAGTGGCACAATCTCAGCTCACTGAAACTTCCACCTTCCTGGTTCACACAATTCTCCTGCCTCAAACTCCAGAAAAGCTAGGATTACAGGCATGTGCCACCATGTCCAGCTAATTTTTATACTGTTTTAGTATGGATGGGGTTTCACCACGTTGTCCAGGTTGGTCTTGAGCTCCAAGCCTCAAGTGATTCTCCTACCTCAGCTTTTCAAAGTCCTGGGATTACAGACATTAGCCACTGCACCTGGCCCAGTATTACTTTTAGCTCAGTAAAGATGGTCATCTCCAAATTATAAAGTATATGTAGGAACTAATGGACACGATAAAAAATTTTGATATAGTTCCAACAATCTTTTGTTGCATAACAAACTACCCAAACTTGGTGACTAAAAAGAACAACAACAACAAAAACCCAGGATGTTGTTGTTTCATGCTTTCGTGGTTTGACTGGACTCAAATAGAGAGTTCTTTCCTTAGATCTTGCATTTGGCTGTAATGGGAAAGCAACTGTGACCGAGATCACGTGAAGGTTCAATTTCGCCTTCACAGTTGTATGGGGAATTCTAGATGTTCTCTTCAGTCTCCTATCTACCACATTGATCTTTCTTAGCCACCCTCTCCATGCAAAATACCATGTTATCCACATGACTTGGGTTTCCCAAGAAAGACAAGTCCAAAGCAGTCACAGTTCTTACACAGTTGTGGGCTCCCAAAAGTCAAGAAGTAAAACTGTCAGGCCAAATGAGGTGCCACACAGAGCTAGCTGTTTGACAAAGCAGTTAAAAGGCCTACCCACAGTCAAGCAGGTGAAGGATTCTGCTCCAAAAATGTGGCAGGATCACACTGCAAATAGCATGAAGGAAAGGAGACACTGTTGTGGCTATCTTTAGAAAATGAAACGTGGCAGAATAATGAACACCATTTTACTGATAAGGAAAATCAGTCTCAGAGAGATTAGATACACTGTGCATTATATCATAGGTACTGGGTGGCAGATTTGTGACTCAAATCCAGGTCCATCTAGTTTTAAGACCCAGAGTTTTTTTTTTTTTTTCAAGAACAATACAATTGATGACTGTTATCTAAAACACACTCACACATGTCACACATACATATTAGGTAAACACCGTTCTTTATGATATGGTTGTCAGAAATCTACCACACAAATTTCATCCATTTTTTAAAATTTAAATGCTAAAAACATATCCTACAAGGATTTAACCCACATTGTGTGCAACACAATCAGGATTTAAAATGTAAGGTGTTATTTTGATCATAAATGGATGATTTTATCCTGTACTTTGATAAAATAGAATTCTGCCTTTATGAAATGAGAAAGAACAGAAACATATCATAGTCATTTGTCTTAGCCTATTAACATGTACTCAATTTTATATCACACATTCTTAAGATGATGTGGACACCTCGGCTGGGCGCAGTGGCTCATGCCTCTAATCCCAGCACATTGGGAGGCCGAGGCAGGTGGATCACGAGGTCAAGAGATGGAGACCATCCTGGTCAACATGGTGAAACCCCGTCTCTACTAAAAATACAAAAAATTAGCTGGGCATGGTGGCACGTGCCTGTAATCCCAGCTACTCAGGAGTCTGAGGCGGGAGAATTGCCTGAACCCAGGAGGCGGAGGTTGTGGTGAGCAGAGATCGCACCATTGCACTCCAGCCTGGATAACAAGAGCTAAACTCCATCTCAAAAAAAAAGAAGAAGATGATGTGGACACCTTAATTAACCTCATTAACACACACATACACACATAGAAAAATGCTTTGGTAAAAGATAGACAACCTTATCAAGTATTTTACATATATTTTGGAAGACACTGGCATTTCTTATTGACAACAAAATATAATTTTTACATTGTGACCATGAGGACCTTATTGCTTCCTGAAACTTGACTAAGATTTAGATTGGTTTCTTCCTAACCAGAGGTCCCTTACCTCCCTTTTCTTAGTGCTTTTACTTTAGAAAACTTGCAATTGTAAATTTTTTCTTTGCCCCTTAGACATGGAAATTGTCAACAACCGAGGAATGTCTTTCTCAGGGACCTAGGAACAATCCTTTGTAATGTAATCAAGAAGAATAGCACCTTTATCTTTCCTGATTACATTCAAGTTTCTTTGGGAGGGTAGAAGCCCATCTTTGATAAATGCCAATAAGCAAACACAGATAGAATAATCGCATTGACTAATCTTCCTGAAGTCCTCCAGGATTTTTCCATTAGCTCAACTCAGCATTTAAAACTCCTCTTGTCACCGTGCCTCACACCTGAATTCCTAGCACTTTGGAAGGCCGAGGCAAGAGATGGAGAGCATCCTGGCCAACATAGTGAAACCCTATCTCTACTTAAAATACAAAAAATCAGCTGGGCATGGTGGCATGCACCTTTAATCTCAGCTACTCCAGAGCCTGAGGCAGGAGAATTGCTTGATCCTGAGAGTCGGAGGTTGCAGTGAACGAAGATCACGCCACTGCACTCCAGCGTGGTGACAGAGCAAGACACTGTCTCAAAAATAAGACTAATAAAAATAAATAAATAAAACCCCTCTTAACTTTGTGTTTCAGAGCAGTTGAGTTCAGTACCTTTTCTCTATTGCAATAGTTTTGAATTCTACTGAAACGGTGTGAACATAAATTTTTCTTGCCTGTTTGACTGTGCCTGGTGGCATTTTTCCTTAACAACTGAATTAAGTTTGCTGTTTGTTAGACATAAGTTTAATTACCAAATAATTTCCACTGGTTTCTCTTTGACATTTACAACTGGAGTCCCAAGAACTTGATGTTATTGTTCTTCTTTGTTTCCAAATACAAACAAGTGTTTATACATGAAACGAAGTTTGTCACTTATACAGTAGACCGCAAAAGTATTTTCCAAGGTGAAAGACTTAGGTTTTGTAAGAAGAAAACAAGAGCAATACAGGAAGAGTCTATTGGGGTTGTTATAGTGCCTGGGGACTGGAGGTGAAGAATCCTGATGTAGCTGGATTTCCCACCAGCCTCAAAGGATAAATGGTGTAAGTGACTCTCTCATCTTTGTAGCCCATTGTTGGGAGAGGGGGCAGTGTCAAAGAAGAGAAGTGGGAATGGTGTCCACCTGCTCGTTACAAGAATAAGTGTATAAGTAGTCATACACTATTTTTTAGCAGTTAACGGCCCAAGGAGGAAAACGTAAACAAAACAGGGCTTGAGTTAGGGAGTGATGCTTGTACGCGTCTTTCGGGTACAAGAAAATTCTCTGTAAGTCTGAGAACTTTGGCAAGGCCTGAGCACTGTCTCAGGGAGATGCTTTTTTGGTGCCCTGGTAGTCTAGCAGCTGGGCTGCACTAAATTAAGTCTTTGTGAAGGACAGATTTTAATGATGACAGACAAGTTTCACTTAACTGCGATACTTAGAATGATAAATATAGTTGTTAAAGTGCTTTGCAAAAATGAGAAACATGATTTAAGCATATTGAAGGTGATTATGACAATGAGATTAGATAAAAACATACTAAGAATATTTAAATCTAAAACTACAAAACAAAAACATAAATATGTTTAAAACTCAAATGTCCAATAACTTGCATTATCTATACTTGTGTTTCAGAGTAGTAACAAGAAAGTATGTATGTTATGAACAAAGGTTGAAATACTGGCAAGTTTTAGTCTTCTATCAAAGTACTAATATAATAAAAAAGATCATGGTAGTTCTATTCATCAAAAGTGTTTTCCAAACGCATAAAAAAGCTTAGTATAAGCTATGTTATTAAACAAAATTGGAGGAAAAGCACTTATATTCAAAAGATTTATATATTTTGGAGATGATTCCAGTTATGATGTGATTGACAAAGGACTTGACATTATTTTCATTTTTGTTTAATAAAAATTGATTGCACTTATTACAGCATCATGAACCATTCTATTACAGGAGCTGAGGAGGCATTTCTTCCTTATTCCTATTTGCAGCCACTTTTAGCCTTCAAAGATACGTTGGCTTGAAATTCATCATCATTTCTCTCCTGATTCGTAAATGAGAATTTTCATTGAAAATTTGGTGAAATTCCATTCTCCATTTTTTGAGTTACTGAAGCAATAAAATTAGATAGCTTTCACTCGCATGTTGTTTTAGGTAAAATTTGGAGTATTTTTCTGGTGAAGGTCATTGAAGAAAACTTTGGTGTGAGCTTATTTCTGAAAGTAGAAAACTCTTTTGACAAATTTTATATAAAATGTTTGGTATTTACTTTGGATTTATAGTGAAAACAACATTTTAAAAAACTAAAACTTCTGTTTATTCTTAATTGATAGTATTCATTCAATTCTCTTTTTTTCAATTCTTATTGTGGTATTTACATCTTTTTTGGGACACTGACATGTCATTTCTGATATAAGATTCAATAAAAAAAGACACATTTCATTTTCATTATAATCTAAAAGAATACGTGTTTCTACATTGTAATGGTCAATTAAGGCATTTTAAAGATTATGTTCTACATTAAACATAAATGTAATTTTTGTAACTTTTATCATGACTTAATTCATTGCAAAAAAATTAAAATAATGATTTCATCTGGATTCCATGCCTAGTTATATGACCCAGAAGATTTGACTCATGAAAATAAAGAAAATACTTGAAGGTAATAATACTTATGATTATTTTAATTTTAAAATTGGCAACTATTAAATAAAATTGGGAAAATAACAAAATAAAAGTAAAATATAAAACTTAAATTCCCCCGAATCCTCATACCCAAACATAACAAAAACACTTTGTAGTATTTCCCACAGATATTTTAAACATACACATGTACACAAACATATATATATATGCGTGTTCATGTGTGCATGTATGTGTGTATATATGTAATTATATAAATACAAGTATATTTATATATACAAACTAGTGATTATATATGTATAAAATCACTTGTAAGTTGAAGAACGACTTCCAAAAAATATTTACATCCTAATCTCTGATTTTTCTGATTGTTACCTTATATGACTAAAAAGGATTTTTTGAATATGCTTATATTAAGTATCTTTTATTTTTTGAGATTGAATTTCACTCTGTAGTCCAGGCTAGAGTAAAGGTGTGCAATCTCAGCTCACTGCAACCTCCACCTCCCAGGTTCAAGCAATTCTGCTGCCTCAGCCTCCTGAGTAGCTGCCTCATCACATCTGGCTAATTTTTAGTAGAGACCAGATTTCTTCATGTTGACCAGGCTGATCTTCACCCTCTGACCCCACTTGCCTCAAATGATCCACCCACTTGAGCCTCCCAAAGTACTAGAATTACAGGTGTGAGCCATCACACCTGGCTGAATATTATATATGTTGAGATAAAATTATCCTCAATTACCCAAATAGACCTTAAATGCAATCACATGTATCCTTATAAGAGGAAGGAAGAGGGAAACAGCACAGACACACAAATGAGAATGCAATGTTAAAAGACTGAAGCAGAGATTAGAGTGATGTGGTCACAAGCTAAATCATTCTGACAACCAGTGGGAGCTGTAAATGGATGAATAGATAGAGAAAATAGGGTGCATACATACAATGGCATATTGTTCAGCCATAAACAAATAGTGCGATTCTATCACTCACAGAAAAACGTGTAGATGGAAGTTGAGAATATTGTATTAAGTGAAGTAAGCCAAACAGCAAAACAAACATAGAAAAATCTCACTTTTATGTGGGCGCTAAAAGGAACTTCAACTCATGAAGACAGAGAAGAGAATGATGGTTACTAGAGTTTGAGAAGGGTAGTAAGGAGGGGAGCATAGAGAGAGAATGCTTAACGGCTAAAGAAATACAGTTAGCTGGAAGGAGCAAGGTCAAGTGTTTGATGGCACCATGGGGCAACTATAGTTAACAATAATCGTTGGATATTCCAAGATAACCAAAAAAATGGAATTATACTGTTCCTAACACAAAGAAATAATAAATTATTGATGTGTTGGATATCTTAATTACCCTGATTTGATCATTATACATTGTATGCTTATATCAAAATATCACCGGCTCCACATGAATAGGTACAGCTAGTATGTATCCATTATATCAGCCTCTTTCTCAAAAGGCTCTAATAAAGAATTTTCTCCTTACCTTTAACATTTTTATTTTTTATTTTTAATAAAAACTATTATTTATTTTAAAAACAAAAATGTTAAAGGTAAGGGACAAATTCTCCATCATAGCCTCTTAAGAAAGTGTGATCCCATAACTGCTTGACTTTGACCCAATGACACTGATTTTGAACTCCTGGCCACCAGTACTGTGAGAAAATAAATTTTTATTGTCTTAAGATATCAGTTTGTAGTAATTTGACAAAGCAATCCCAGGAAACTCATAAACCACATAAACATAAAATTATTGTATAGTTTTATTTTCTAGTGCTACTTATTAGTTTACACCATTCTAGTCATGTATTTATCTTTTTCCATCAGTTGCATAGGTAAACATTTGACACAATGGTTACTGCTTCCAAAGGGAAGTAAAACAAGAATAAAGCCTTCATTGCTTTACAAGTTTTCTTTCTATTCTCTCTACAGCTGTATGTGTTGGTATTTAATATGACTCAGAGAGGCATAACATAGCACAGTTTCCTCTCTCCTTTCTCTCTGGCTGTGACTTCTGCCAATTCACCCATTGGTCACTCTTCATCACTCCTTTATTGAAAGTGATGTGATAGTGGTTACTTTGTGGTCGAGCCTTGGAAAATGGTATTATATTGATTTTTTTAAAACTACATTGCTTTAAAACAACCTAGCATTATCACAGGAATGAATCTGGTATTGAATCTTGTAAAAGTAGCCTAAGCTCCTTAGAGGAGAATGATGCTATGGACATACCAATAAATAAATTTAAAATATTATTCAGATGAATGAAAAGGTTTCAATTGCCTTCAGGCCATTGCAATTATGAATAGATTGTGGATCTATGTTTTGAGGAAAATAAAATATCAAGAAGTATTTGTATTATTTTCTTTTGTTTTACAGAGAGAATCAATACATACTTAATAAAGATGATAAATTATTTATTCCAGTAGAAGCAATAAATGATTCTCCTCTATACCTTGAGTAATATAATATTTCCTTTTATTTATGAATGAACTGCACTTTTAGCCATATAAAAGCTCTCTGCTTGTCTTATTTTATGGCTGCAATTTGTTTTCTTATAATTACATATGTTAAGCAATGAAACTACAGTGTCCAGCAACCTTTGCCACTTAAAGAATTACTTGGAAGACTCAGCTTAATGTTGTATAAAGCTTGCAGCCTTGCAGACCTGTGCTTTGGTTTGGTCATTAGCTTTTGGTATTTTTGTGCATGGGCAGCATAAGTTTACTTCACCCTGTGTAAGAACCAGCAAAACTCTCAAATTAACTGTTTTATTTCTTTATTAAATTATTATTTTGTGTGTGTGTGTGTGTGTGTGTGTGTGTGTGAATTCTAGAGAGATAAAGAGGGAAAGAGAGTGAGAAAGACCACAAATATCAATGTCTAGATGGCAACAAGAGCTAGCTATTACTGCATCTTCTCTAAAGGGTATGGTGTTCAATACTAGCATTTCACATGGAAATATAACATAGCTACACCAAAGAAGTTACATTTAATCTTCATATTGGAGCAACAATGAATTATATTTACTATTGTGATGAAATCACAATTTTATCTGGACTGTGAGAGTTTAAGCCCAAGAAATAAATAGAGAAAGAAAAGTTTATTAGTTTCCTGGTCTGCTTTAACAAAATACCACCAATTTGGTGGCTTACATAACAGAAATGTATTTTCTCACAGTTCTTGAGGCTGGAAGTCCAATAACAAAGTTTCAGCAGAATTGGTTACTTCTGAGGGCATTGGGAGATAACCTGTTTCATCCCACTATAAGAGCTTCTTGTGGTTTGCTGGTAATTGTTGGCATTGCTTACATTGTATCTCTGCCTTCATCTTTACACAGCATTCATCCTGTGAATACTTCTAACTACCGTTTTCCTCCTTTTTTCATGACATTAATCATATTGAATTAGAAATCCACCCTACTCTAATATGATTTCCCCTTAGGTAATCACATCTGCCACAACTTTGTTTCCAAATAAGATCATTTTCTAAGGTACTGGGGGTTAGGATTTCAACATTTAAATTTTGTAGAAACACAACTAGATCCTTTCCAGGAAATGTTCCACCTGGCTTTTTTTTTTTTTTTTTTGGTATTGTTTTGTCTTTTTGAAGCTTCAGTGTGGGTGGTCATCATGGAGATAAAGCAATAGAAAGTATTCGTGGTAGAACAGGAGATATCTGTGGGAAGTTGATATAGTTTGTCTCTGTGTCCCCACCCAAATCTCATGACGAATTGTAATTCTCAGTGTTGGAAAAGGGATGTGATGAGAGGTGATTGGATCATGAGGGTAGATTCTGCCCTTGTCTTTGTGACAGTGAGTGAATTCTCACCAGATCTGATGGTTTAAACAGCCATGCTTCCAGTTAAGACTCCTGAACTGTGAGTCAAGTAAACCTCTTTTCTTCCTAAATTACTGAGTCTCGGGTAGTTATTTATAACAGTGTGAGATAGGAGTAACATAGAAGTGGTAATTAATAATAAACTTTTGTTTATTTATTCATCTATCTATCTATCTATTTATTTATTTATTTTTTTGAGACAGAATTTCGCTGTTGTTACCTAGACTGGAGTGCAATGGCATGATCTCGGCTCACCGCAACCTCCGCCTCCTGGGTTCAAGCAATTCTCCTGCCTCAGCCTCCCGAGTAGCTGGGCCTACAGGTGTGCACCACCATGCCCAGCTAATTTTTGTATTTTTAGTAGAGACTGGGTTTCACCTTGTTGACCAGGATGGTCTCGATCTCTTGACCTCGTGATCCACCCGCCTCGGCCTCCCAAAGTGCTGGGATTTTAGGCATGAGCCACCATGACCAGCCAATAATAACCTTTTAAAAGACTGAAGAGACTTTAGGACCAAACTGTATGCCCCTTTTCATTAACCCTAGGATGGCTAATTTTTCTGATACTTCTATAATACTTGGATCATTTTGGGTAAATTTTATATTTTAATTGTTAAGGCTTCACTGGGGGAAAAATTATTGTTAACATACATATATTGGTTTAGAACAGACAAAGAGACGTTTAATTTATTTGGACTATTTTTAATAAAACAGTTTGTGAATAGATATGGATTCAGATATTTAGTCATTTTGGGTTCTAGTTTATTAATTGATTTATATAGGAGTCAACATACCCATGTTACGGGCATTATACTTATTGGAGTGCTATTTGATGAATGCAATTAATAAGGGTAATCATTCTGATTAAATGGGAGTGGAAAGAAGAGAGAAGTAATACAAAAAAGAAAAAAAAAACCCAGAATATCAAGGAAATGGAAGTGAAAAGAATTGGAAGAATGAGAATCAAAGAAAAACACGTGAAAAACAAGACATCACCTGACCTGAACCCTTTGTTTAAGGGTTCATGTACTAAATATGGTTCATGTACTAAATTCAGATAGGAATATCTTCTTATGAAGTACTTCACATTCATCTTTTTTCATTTAGATCCCCTGTATTCACAGAAATGCCATGTTTTAATTACTCTCCTATGAAATGATGTCAACATTCATTTTAAATTTCAGCAATCACAAAATCTTTCTGTAGTTATGTGGGAGTAAAAATAAGAATTATTTTGTTAGCTTTGATTTGCATGTATTTGCATTCTATACTTATTTCCCCTGTTAATTAGTATCATGGAATGTCTCTGAGTAGTCATATTATCCCTCCTCAGCTCTCCAGGTAATAATTGAAATTCAGGACAGTTAATGTATTACAAAGCTCATTGATAAAGTTAATTAATATAATCCAAATTAATTGAAGACTGTTGTATGAAACAGAAAGTTCTTCTTACTTCCACGTTATTATTCCAAATCGTATGTCTGTGTCTGTGTCTGTGTGTGTGTCTTTTGATGGCTGAATTCTTTGTATTTTTGTATTGCTTTGGCTATAATACAATTTTCCTTGCTATTGTTAGGACATTTATTTTTTTTCTACACTTCTGCAACCAATTACCAAATTAAGTACCCGGTTTCCTCCAAATCTGGACTCTCTCATTCAGTAAAATCCTTCAAGAAAGAAGCACTGTATTTTATTTCACTGATAGTAACTGTATTTTTGATGCTGCTTTCTGAATTTCTCTGATTCCATTGCTTTATCACTTGTTTATGTAATAGTTCTCAAAGTTTTTAAGTCCTTAGAATGTTTTGAAACCCTTAAATTTTTGAACCATGCTTAAAAGATTAAAATACGCAACGAAGCATCACACTAGTTATTTGATAGCTCTTCGCCCATATGTCTCTCTTTAGCTTTGAAGGCTAAACTTCTAGATGTAAGGACTCAGGAGAAAAGGCTTTCCCACATCCCATAAACATGTTTTTTTGTTTTTATTTTCACGCTGAGCCCTGTAGTTCTGATTTACCTTTTCATCTGACATGACCATTTACTCTTAATATTTCATGCAAATAAGTTTAGCATAATAGTAAACGACCTCATTCATAATAAAGATTATCATTAAATAAATTAGACTGCAATCGTGTGAAGAATTTTCTCAAAGCAATCTGCAAAAGCATTTCCACAATGTGTAAACATAGATTTTCTTTAGGTTTCTTTTACAGTAAACTGACTCTTGCCATACTGCTACAGTAATTCTCAACACGGATATGTGAAACAATATACCAGCATAAATTTTATTAACTTAGTTTTCTATAGCTTATTGTACAATATTCAACTAGGGAATAGAGAAAATTCTAAGAAATAGAAGTAAACAGTCAAAAGTAAATAGTTTGTCCAAAATTTTTCTCATTTACTATGAAGCTATTATTGTCTTCCTAAGAAACACGAGATTAAATATTTTGAATTATTACTTTACAAAATCTCAATCTTTTTCTTCAAGTAGCTAGTGTAAATATCAGTACAGGTTCTAATAAAGTATTCTTTAGTTGGGTTTTATATCCCCCAGTGAAATAAAATCTAATGGCAACATAGAACAGCAGCCTTGCTTCTCATTCAAATTTCTCGCTGGCTTCTGGGAGTTAAAATGGTTAAGTTCTAGAACTATAAGTTTATTTAGAAGACAATACTAGTGCTAATTTTCTCCAGGCTTTGATAAACTCTTAGGGATCCTCAGGAAATATCTGTATAAAAGTCCCTGAGGTCCTATTCTAAAGAGGTTTTAAAATTTGTTTTCTTTTTTTTTCTTTTTTAACTACATGAAGATTGTGGTATATTTTTTTGAAGATTCTTCTTTATACGTAGTTAAGGTTTTTCTCTTCCTTCCTCAAACAGAAGCTAGTTATTGTGATTATGTCAAATTGTTATTTCAATTCAATTCCATTTTACATATCTTCCCTGGCCTGTAAAGTTATTACTTGTGACACCCCTTATATCTGGAAAGGTATTTCTATAGATATAAAAGTGAGCCATCCTGAGCATGATTTAGTTGTTTTATTTGGGTTAGGGAAGACGTGAGTAGTTGATTTAAAAATTCACAGCTCGTCATATTCCGAGAAGTGTTTATTTCTATAATTTTATTTGTGAATGTAAAATCTTCACTATTAGAAATAAAATAAAAATACTTTGCATAATATAAAAATTAGGTTGAATTGATCATATATTTAAAGTGCCTGGAAAAAAAACTTAACTTCTAATTTAATGTAGATAAAAAATACTTCATCTCATGACTCTTTGTTATCCTAGCATCCACCTCTCTTTTTCTAAATAACCTTGCATACATCATCTATAAAACACTCCATTCATTACTTCCGGTTTTTCACTGCCTTAATTTCCAGATTCCTCAAAACCATTTTCTAACAATCACTATACCTTTAAACTCCGGGAAAAAGCTTTTCTCCCTTTTTGTTTTTCGTAATGTATTTTGTAGAAAACTTTTTGAGGTCCCAAGATGTGGTAAATATTTTCCAGCTGTAGCTTCAGGTATACAGCTAGATAACCCACAGAAGTAGAGAAACATATTGTCATTGGGTATAGTACATGCCCATTTTTTATTTTCTCTCTACTATAATAATATTCTAAGGTATAAATGAAGCATGGAACAAAGACAGAAAAAAATGAAGAAAATAGGGAACAGAGACATGTTTGCCCTGAAGAAGACAATCACAATTAAGTGTATTAATTCATGTATTATATTTAGTTTCCTAATTGAGTTCCAGAATACCCACCTATTTTAAAAAGAAAATTATCTAAATGTAAGTGACAAGAATATTAGTCAGAAGCAAATGTGAAAAATAGTTTCTATTGGCAGGGATTCAGAAAATAGATGCCAATATTTCTCGACCTTGATTGTAGAGAAAAAGATAAATAGTCATACAAAAATTCTAACAGAAGGAGTAGCATATTGTATCGCCCAATCATTATGACATAAACTACAATTATTTGCCCAAACCATAAACTTTAAAGATCAAGCTTTTAGGTTACAAGATACTATTAGTGAACTTGTTGTATACATTTATGGCAGAAACCTCACCATATAGAATGGCACACTGTGCTCACAGAATAAAAAGTTGCTCCTGAGGGCAAAACAGAATAATGATGACTGGAAATGTAACCCAAAATTAAGAGTTTTAGGATTTTTTTTTCTCTATTAGTCACACTCCCAATTCATCTGGAAAACACAGAAAGAGATTAAAAAAAGAAAAAATATATATCATAATTCCACATTTCATAGATAACCATGTTAATATTTTCCTACAATTCTATAGCTTCATTTCATCACACTCTATTTAAAATTCTAAGTCCTATTTTATTTTTAAAAACATTACACAGACCGGGCGCTGTGGCTCACGACTGTAATCCCAGCACTTTGGGAAGCCAACATGGGTGGATCATGAGGTCAGGAGATTGAGACCATCCTGGCTAATGCGGTGAAACCCCATCTCTTCTAAAAATACAAAAAATTAGTCAGAGGTGGTGGCAGGCGCCTATAGTCCCAGCTACTCAGGGTGCTGAGGCAAAAGAATTGCTTGAACCCTGGAGGCAGAGGTTGCAGTGAGCTGATATTGTGCCATTGCATTCCAGCCTGGGCAACAGAGTGAGACTCTGTCTATTAAAAAAAAAAAAAATTAGACAGTAGTCCCCTGTTAGCCATGGTAAATATTGTCTGAAAACCCCAGGGGATGCCTGAAACTACTGATAGTGCCAAACCCAATATATAATTATGTTGTTTAGGTAAAACAGAGGATGCTAAAGGCTGAGAAGAGTAGGGGAAAAATGACAGCTAGATAGCAGGAATATTTTCTAGTGTCAATACCACTGTAGGATGCCTATAATTAACAAGAAGACATTATGTAGTTTCAAATAGCTAGAAGGAGCATTGTGAATGTTCCCAACAAAAACAAATAATAAACATTTAGGATGATGGATATGCTGATTACCAATTACCCTGGTCTGATTACTATACATTATCTGTGTCAAAATGTCACTACATATCCTGTTAAAATGTATATACAGTTATTGTATGCAATCAAAGACCTGCAACCAACCCAAATGCCCATCAATGATAGACTGGACAAAGAAAATGTGGTACATATACACCATGGAATACTACACAGCCGTAAAAAACGATGAGTTCATGTTCTTTGTAGGGAGTTGGATGAACCTAGAAAGCATCATTCTTGGCAAACTGACACAAGAAAAGAAAGCCAAACACCGTATGTTCTCACTCATAGGTGGGTGTCGAACAACTAGAACGTGCAGACTCGGGGAGAGAAGCATCACACACTGGGGGAAGTTGCTGGGGCAGGGGAGAGACAAGGCGGGTGGGGAGTGAGAGGGGAGTGGGGAGGGATAACATGAAGAGAAATGCCAGATATGGTATGCACCTAAAGTAAAATAAATAAATTTTTTTAAAAAGTAAATGTAAAAGAAGAAAAGAAACACAGACTATAATGTTTTCATTATAAAAGGTCATTCTGCCACTGACTGAAGAAGGATAAAAGTACTGCAGACGGAAACAATGAACACTATGGCTGAAGTTGTAAAAAGTGTATTTTTTCATTATGTAAACTTAAAATTGAATCTCTTTCAAATAATGAGGCAATCTCCAAATTATAAAGAGTAAATTAAAGATTCTATTACAAAAAAAAATACAAACATACCAATGATAAAATTTAATTCACGAGTTAAGCACAATAAAGATTAACAACAACAATAATAAAACAATTATAATAATTCTCAGAAGAATGCACAATTATACACATGAATTTTCTTTAATATCTTCAGACTGTGGTTGGCCCTTAGTAACTGATAAAGTGAAAAGGGAAACTTCAGATAAAAAAGGACAACCGTAAACACATTTATTCCTTAGAAATAATCATGTTTATTCTTATTATTCCTTAGAAATAATAGGCAATTATGTTTAAGTATGTTCCTGTATTATAATTTACTTATGGAGTTTTTTTTATTATAAGTTAGCCTTGAAAAACAATTTGAGTGGGTTTTTTTAAAGATATAAAATATTATCTTAATTTAGTGTTTATGTTACACAATCAATAGGTCAAATCTGTAAGTCAGATGCTACCCAATTGTTTTCCCAATTAGTTATGCTAATTTACCTTTCCACAATGATTCAAGAGTTAGCACACTGATATTAAATATTTAGCTTTTTTCTTTGCTAATTTGTAAGCGAAAAGTTGTACATGGTTATTTTATTTTAGTACATATTGTATTATTAGTAAAATATCTTGTAGTCTACCTTTTAAATCTTTTAAAATTAATAATGCATGTTGCTTTTTTGACATACACATTTTCAAACTGTTTTCATAATTTCTTTCATTGCTTTTAAATTTTATCCTGCTTCCTCCAGAGATATCATGTTTGCTCAAGTATTTTTATATTTTAATGATGTTATTTTTATGTTTTCTCATTTTATCTAATGAGAATCGGTTTTTGACAAGGCAGTTATTCAATCATATATTGAATAACTCTGTCTTTAGAATGTGTTGGAAATGTTTATTTTATACCAAATTACCTTATTTTATGTAATGTTATTTGAAGTCCATCTAGTTCTCATGATTTTCATATACATTTTATGACTTAAGTCATTCTAGTTTTTAATATTTAATAATGTTAGGACAAATCTTAATCCTACATTCCTACTTGTAGTCAAAATAAATAACGTTTCTTCCTTTGTTTCATACAGTGAAAATGTGTATGCAAATTTATCATACAAATTAAAATGATAAGCACTAATTGTCTCTACTTTAGTGTCCAGATCAGTGAGAGAACGACATGAAAATAATAGCACTGAGAATTTTTTTCTGAGAAAGATGACTTTTGTAGTATAATAAGTTTATTGAATATAAAAGGTAATATGAGTAGTAATATTTAAAGAAAAACATAAATGCTTAATCACACACTCTATCTCCATTACTAACTTTACCTCAAAAACTAAGCCAGTTTTTTAAACCAGAAAAGCAATAGAGGTTTTGCTTTGAAGCAATTTTCTTACTATATAAAAATACTGAAAACTGATTAGTGTGATTTATTGTATGCTTTGAAATATAATTATTTGATTTTTCTGTACTGTGCTTTAGTATGTAAAATTTGCCATGTATTTATCTACCCTGTAATTTTATGGTGTTACAATGTTATTACTCAATAATGACATAGCAATTACTCTATAATTACCCTACCACTGAATAGTTATTATCACTAATTAGAGAATAAATTTTCAAAGATTGGGAAAAATATGGCAATTTGGGCCTTGTGAACAGTTATTGTAAACCTAAATATATTTATAAAATTAGAGCTTGCATATAAAGTAAGCACAATAAATGCAATTTAAAATCCTATAAATAATTAATAAAACTAGTTGAGGATTAAGTTTATGACCAGTAAATAATCTTGCGACTATATTAATGGAGCAATTATTTACTTCTCATTAAAAATCTATTAGTAAAAGTATTATTAATAATAAGTTATAATGTTCATGATTAAAAACAGCATTAGGAATTAATAAATGATAGTCTTTATTAATGGAAAAATTAATGAAACAGCTGAAGAGAATTCCTTTGCTATGTCATTTTACAGAAATATTATTTGCAAGCATTAAATATGGTAACACTTTGAATAAAAATAAAAATAACTATACATAAAATCATTTGTGCTTCATAGTTTCTATAGTTTTTTAGCTTGTGCTGCATGCTGCTAATATACATTTGGTGACACTATTTCTCTCTAATTCAAAATTATAAAGTAAATCAGTGTTTTTACCAGTCTACTCAAAATACCACAGCTCCTCCAGATAATTAATTTCTAGAATATTACATTTTTATTTCTGCATATTACACAAGAAATTGCCTTCTCCTAGACCATCTATAAAATTTTTCCCAGAAAGACTGATGAATCTTTTGTACCACTGTCAGATGTCAGATAAAAGAACACTGACATTGTCTTCTGTACCAGGAATTTACTATTTTCTTCATCTGGAAATTCACTGATAAAGTAATCCTTTTTTTTTTCTTCTTTGAGATAGGGTCTCATTCTGATCATCCAGGCTGGAATGCAGTGACACAATTTCAGCTTACTAAAACGTCCACTTCCTGGGTTCAAGCAATTCTCCTGCCTCAGCCTCCTGAGTAGCTGGGACTGCAGACATGTGCCATCATGCCTGGCTAATTTTTATATTTTTTAGTAGAGATGGGGTTTTGCCATCTTTGCCATGCTGGTCTTGAACTCCTGGCCTCAAGTGATCTGCCTACCTCGGCCTCCTAAAGTACTGGGATTACAGGAGTGAGTCACTGTACCCAACCAGAGTAAACATTCAAAAGTACATCAGATTCTTTCTTTTGCATGATTGTCCTGGCCAGACTTCTAAGAATATATTGGATAGGATTAGTGAGAGAGGGCACAGGAAGAGAGGAAGTCAAATTGTCTCTGTTTGCAGACAACATGATTGTACATTTAGAAAACCCCATCGTCTCAACCCAAAATCTCCTTAAGCTGGTAAGCAACTTCAGAAAGTCTCAGGATACAAAATCAATGTGCAAACATCACAAACATTCCTATACACCAATAATAGAGAACCAAATTGTGAGTGAACTCCCATTCACAATCACTGCAAAGAGAATAAAATACCTAGGAATACAACTAACAAGGGATGTGAAGGACCTCTTCAAAAAGAACTACAAAGCACTGCTTCAGGATATAAAAGAGGACACAAACAAATGGAAAAACATTACATGCTCATGGTTAGGAGGAATCTATATTGTGAAAAGAGCCACACTGCCAAAGGAATTTATAGATTCAATACTATCCCCATCAAGCTACCATTGACTTTCTTCACAGAATTTTTTAAAAAGTTCTTTAAATTTCATATGGAACCATAAAAGAGCTTGTATAGCAATGGCAATCCTAAGAAAACTCCTTTTCCTTGTGCTGGGATTTCCCCAGCCCTATTTCATAAATGATGTTGGGAGAACTGGTAGCCATATGCAGAAAACTGAAACTGGACACCTTCCTTACAGCTTATATAAAAATTAAGTCAAGATAGGTTAAAGACTTAAATGGAAGATGTAAATCTGTAAAAACCCTAGAAGAAAACCTAGACATTATCATTCAGGATATAAGCATGTGCAAAGACTTCATGACTAACACACCGAAAGCAATGGCAACAAAAGCCAAAAGAGACAAATGGGACCTAATTAAAGAGCTTCTGCACAGCAAAAGAAACTATTATAAGAGTGAACAGGAAACCTGCAGAATGGGCGAAAATGTTTGCAATCTATCCATCTGACAAACGGCTAATATCCAGAGTCCACAAGGAACTTAAACAAATTTACAAGAAAAAAAGAAACAATCCCATCAGAAAGTGGGCAAATTATAGGAACAGACATTTTTCAAAAGAAGACAGTTATGCAACCAACAAACATATGGAAAAAAACTCATCATCACTGGTCATTAGAGAAATGCAAATCAAAACAAAATGAGATAACATCTCACACCAGCTAGAATGGTGATCATTAAAATGTCAGGAAACAACAGATGCTGGAGAGGATATGGAGAAATAGGAAAGCTTTTACACTGTTGGTGGGAGTATAAAATAGTTCAACCATTGTGGAAACACAGTGGTGATTCCTCAAGGATCTATAACCAGAAATACCATTTGATGCAGCAATCTCATTACTAGGTATAGACCCAAAGGATTATAAATGATTCTACTATAAAGACAGATACACAGATACGTTTATTACGGCACTGTTCACAATAGCAAAGAGTTGGAACCAACCCAAATGCCCCTCAATGATAGATTGGATAAAGGAAATGTAGCACATATTCACCATGGAGTACTATTTTTTTTTTTTTTTTGTATTTTTTTAAGTAGAGATGGGGTTTCACTATGTTGGCCAGACTAATCCTGAACTCCTGACCTCAAGTGATCTGCCCACCTCAACCTCCCAAAATGCTGGGATTACAGGCATAAGCCACCACGCCCACTCCAGTCTATGTCTTTTGATTGGAGAGTTTAGTCCAGTTATATCCAATATTATTATTTTATTATTGAGTTTCAGGTTGTTTCTCATCTTATTTTTCTTCTTTCTTTCATTCCTGTTTTCTCTAGTGAAGATAATTTCCTGATGCTATTATTTAGTTTCTTGCTTTTAATTTGTTGTGTTTCTGGTTTGAGGTTACCATAAGACTTACAAATACTATCATATAAGCCATTATTTTAACCTGATAATAAGTTAACACTATGTAAAAAGTAGCAAATAAGTAAAAAGAAAACTAATAAAAACCCATTTGACTTTATCCCTTGATTTTTTACTTTTTGTTGTTTTAATTTGTAACTTATTTAACTATGTCTTGAAAGTTGTTGTATTTGTTGTTTTGATTGGTTTATAGAATAGTCTTTCTACTTAGAATAAAGTAGTTTACACACCACAGTTATCGTATTTTGTATATTTACTATTGCCAGTGAGTTGTGTGCTTTCAGTTGTGTACTTATTGCTCATTAATGCTCTTTTCTTTCTGATTTTATCATGTGTTGTAGGACAGGTCCAATGTTGATGAAATCTCTCAGCATTTATTTATCTGGGAAGGTCTTCATCTCTCCTTCATATTTCAAAGGTATTTTCACTGGATATATTATTGTAGGGTAAAAGGTGTTTTTTTTTTTTCTTCTTTAGTACTTTATATATTCATGCCACTCTTCCTGGCCTTAAGTTTCCACTGAAAACTCTGCTGCCAAACATACTGAAGCTGCTTGGTATGTTGTGTTTTTTTCCTATTGTTGCTTTTAGGATTCTTTCTTTAGCCTTGACCTTTAGGAGTTTGATTATTAAATACCTTCAAGTAGTCTGTTTGTGTTAAATCTGCTTGGTGTTCTGTACCCTTCTTGAACTTGGATATTGATCTCTCTCTCTCTCGGTTTGGGAAATTTCTACGCCTATGTCTTTCTCTACCTCCTCTTTAAGGCTAATAACTCTTATATTTGCTTTTTTGAGGCTATTTCCTAGATTCCTTGTGTGTACTTCTTTAATTTTTATTCTTTTTTTGTCTCTTTTAACTGTGCATTTCCAGGTAGCCTGTCATTAAGCTCACTAATACTTTCTTCTGCTTGATTACTTGGGCTATTAAAAACTCTGATACATTCTTCAGTGTGCCAGTTGCATATTTTTCAGCTCCACTCTTCCATTTGATTCTTTTTTAGTTACTTCAATCTCTTCATTAAATTTATCTGATGGAATTCTGAATACCTTCCCTGTGTTACCTTAAATTTATTTAAATTTTCTCAACACAGCTATTTTGAATTCTCTATCTGAAATGTTATATATGTCTGTTTCTTCAGGATTGATCTCTGGTGTTTTCTTTGGTTCATTTGGTGGGGTAATATTTTTCTGCATGGTGTCGATGCTAGTAGATGTTTTTCAGTGTCTGGATATTGAAGAGTTAGGCATTTATTGTAGTCCTCACTGTCTGAGCTTATTTGTATTCATCTTTCTTGGGAAGGCTTTACAGAGATTTGAAAGGACCTGGGTGTTTTTATCTAAGCTGTGTCTGTTTTAGGGGGTACATGAAGCCTAGTGACACTGTGGTTCTTGCTGACTTACAGAGGAATGGTCTTTATGGCCTTGAACATTATCTGGGAGAATTTGCAGGATTACCAGGTAGAGACACTTGTTCTCTTTGCTTACTTTCTACCAAACAACATAAACTTCTGTGTTCTGAGCAACATAAATCTGGGGATGGAACAATACAAGCAACCCTGTGGCTACCACCACTATGACTGCACTGAGTCAGACTTGAAGCCAGCACAGTGTTGGGTCTTGTCCAAGGCATGGTATAACCACTCTCTGGCTACTACCTATGTTTGCGCTAGGCTGTGGATCTCTATAATCAGCCAGTGGCAAAACCAGGCAGGTCTGTGTTCTTCTCTTCAAGGTGGTGAGGTTCCCTTGTCCCTGGGTGGTCCAGAGATGCTGGGAGTCAGGAACTAGAGCAAAAATCCTTAGATGTCGACCTGGTTTTCTACTGTACTGCAGCTGAGCTAACACTCAAACCACAGCAACCAGTCCTCCCCACTCTTCTCTCTCCTTTCCAAAGGTGGAGGAGCTTTACCCTGTAGACACTGTACTACCTCTGATGTTCCCTTAAGGCCCAAGGTCTCTTAAGTAAGCTTACTTAAGATGCCTGGTCTCAGACTGACTCTTCAGGGTAGTGGGCTCCCCTCTGGCCAGGGCAGGTCTAGAAATGTCATCTGACAGTCAAGTCCTGGAATCTGGGACCCCATTAGTCCACCTGGTGCTCTAACACCCTATGGCTGTGCTGATACCTGAAGCCTATAAGTCTCAGCAGATCATTCAAGAATCCCAACATAGTACTTGGGTATTCTGCTGGTGATACCCTTGGGCCCAGAATTTAACCTCCAGTTAGTAGGTAATAAATGCTTCCAGGCCTGGGTTCTTTCCTTCAATGCAGAATGTTCCCTTCTGGTCCAGGATATGTCTAGCAATTGTCATCTGGGAGCTAAGATTTGAAACGGAGGCCTCTTGACTCTGACCAGTCTCCTATCCTCTTTTGGCTGAGCTAATATTCAAGATGTGAGAAAAAGTTGTCCCCACTCTTCCCTCTCCTAGCCCGAAGCATAAGGAAAGGGTCTTTTTAGGAGCCATGAGCTGTGCAGCCTGGGGTTAGAGGAGGGTTGATGCTGGCACTCCTTTGGCTAACCCAGCTGGTGTCCCATATATAAAGTGATCCCCATGCAGTCCACTGTCTCTTGGCCTAGTTCAACACTAGAATTTGCTTAAGTGTTGTAGTTCTCATGGTCTATACTGCCTTTCAACTTGTTGACAAAAAGCTCTGTAGTTCTCAGTGGCGAAGCTTGCAGGAACTCAAGTTTGAACCACTGGGATTGGCGATTCCTGTGGCTAGGGCTGGTTTAAATGCTCCGTCTTTGAGCAGAGGTCCCTGAGTTTGGTCTGGTTTACTTTTCTGCTCTAACAGAACAGCACTGAGTTCAACTTGCCACAATTGATCTGCTCTTTCTCCCCCAGTGCCCAGAGACACTCTCTGCACCAGGCTGCTGCTGTGAGGGGTGGTGTCAGCAAGTCAACAATGTTCTTTATTTTATTTATTTATTTGTTTGTTTGTTTTTATTTCCATAGGATTTGGGGTAACAGGTTGTGTTTGGTTACATGAGTAAGTTCTTTAGTGGAAATTTGTGAGATTTTGGTACACCCATCACCCAAGCAGTATACACAGTTTGTAGTCTTTTATCCCTCACCCCTCTTTCCCAACTTCCTCCAAGTCCACAAAATTCATTGTAGTATTCTTATACCTTTATATACTCATGTCTTACCTCTCACTTCTGAGTGAGAACTTAGGATATTTGGATTTCTATTCCTGAGTTACCTCACTTAGAATAATGGTCTCCAATTCCATCCAGGTTGCTGCTGCAAATAACATTATTTCATTCCTTTTTAATAGCTGTATAGTATTTCATGGTATATGTATATCTATCTATCTATATACATATAACAACTTACTGATTGATGGAAATTTGTGATGGATCCATATTTTTTAGTAAAAATTTATAGCTTATTTTATTTTTTATTATTATACTTTAAGTTCTGGTGTACATGTGCAGAACGTGCAGGTGTGTTACACAGGTATACATGTGCCATGGTGGTTTGCTGTATCCATCACTCCATCATCTACATTAGGTTTTTCTCCCATTCTGTAGGTTGCCTGTTCATTCTGATGGTGGTTTTTTCTTGCTGTGCAGAAGCTCTTTAGTTTAATAAGATCCCATTTGTCAATTTGACTTTTGTTGCCATTGCTTTTGGTATTTTAGTCATGAAGTTTTTGTCCATGCCTATGTCCTGAATTGATTTGGCTCAAATATGATGGATATTGGAAGCTTCATTAATTCTTAAGAGGCCAGAAAAAAAATGTATTATTGCTTTTAGGTACATAGGAGCTAAAAGTTTTCAAACATCAATGAACTGCAGAATATATATCAAGATAAAATCAATGTCTCTTACATAAATCTCCATTACCTATTTACAGTAGTATTTTTTTCTAAGTGTGCCTACAAATCTTCCAATTCTAACTAAAATGCATTACATTCTGTATGATAAGCTTTCTCATAAGAGTTAAATTACAGCATGTATTGAATTTAGCTCTGAAATGAGAGAACAAAAATTGATTAGAGGCCTGTCTTATCAAAAAAGATTAAAGCAAGTACATATTTACAGCTAAGTTGAAGGGGAAATAGGTTAATTTGTACATGTATTTGAATACAGCGAATGTCAGAGGAAAGAGGAATTATTTATTTTAGTACAAGGTATTATACAGCTCAGAGTATTGGGATAAAATATAGAAAGGAAGATATTTTGGTGAAATTTGAACTGTAAGATAGATGTAGTCCTTGTAGGAATGTAGTAAAATTAAAATGGACTGGCCTACTTTTAAGAAATGTGTTAACTTTACTCAAGGAGTGGGAAGAAACCAGATGATGTGTTATGCTTTTTATCTCTACTGTTTTTACAACATTTTTTGGGAGGGTTGGGGGACTTTGAAAAACTTCTGAGACTGTTCATTTTTGATTTTAAGTGAGATACATCAACCACCAAAAATAATAATAATAATATTAACAAATTACCTGTGGAAGACCTACTATCAATTACTTGAATTGTAAGGCAACTGTATTAATTAAATTGCATCATATGCTTTGGTATAAAAATAATAATATCTGGATTTAAATTAAGTGAATTGTAAAATGTTTGCTCTTCCCTAAAAGAAAGAAAAATAAATAATAACAACAAACATAAACCCAATAACAGCAATTATAATAATAACAAAAATAACTTCAAGTCTAGTAGGTCCTGTAGTGAGCCAAGGGTGAGACATGAATTAACTATACCTTCATGGGTCTCATTTCATGAACTTCTTACAAAATGATTACTATATAGTATTCTGTTAGTCTAGTGTTAAAAATAAGTAATTTTCATATAGGTTGTAAATGAAAGCTAAGATTTCTCCTACAATGGAGGGAAAGTAGTCTGTGTTAGATATATTGACATGCTAAAAGCATTTTGTAGTGTGTTTTGTTCTACAGACAATTATGCCTTAAATTTTGACTTTGGAACTTAACCCCTGTATAAGACACAATTCCACTCTACTCCAGTTAACTCTTTTGAATCTCATATCATGAGGTAGACACTTTTAGTGACTCTGCTTAGGAAAGAAAAATGAAGGAATATAGAAGTTGAGTAATTTTACCAAGACCGAGTTAATACTCCTGTAAACGGTAGAAACACTATTTAAATCAAAACTGTTCAAAGTCCAAGTTTGTGTTCTTATACACTTCCATATAGTTCAAGTTAGTAATCTACAAACTGTAGAGTATATTAGAATCACCCAAAGGAAGTGTTACATATCACTTCCCCACTCTGCATTCAGTGGTGTTACGTTTGCAGCTTGAAACTGACATAGTAGGAACATTTGCACCACAGAAATAGGTAAACACTGCAAATCAGAGCCTTTCTTCTTAAAAAGACATTGATAGTGCCACCGCAGAGTTTCCTACTCAGTAGGTCCTAAGTGGGACCCAATAATTTTTATTTTTTAGAGGTCCCAGGTGATACTATTGCTGGTTTCTGAGACCACACTTTGAGAACCATTAATCCAAATCATTTTTCTCCATATATAAATAGGTTTCTTACAACACTGACTAATGCAGTAAGATACTATGTATTAATAAAATTGTATTTATGTTGGCTTTTAATTGGATATTAGCTGATATTAACATTTCATCAAATTGTAAGAATCTAGATGAATTTAAACAAGTATAGAAAAAACATAAAATATTATTTTTAATGTATATGTTAAGTGAAATATACAATATTTTTTTCCTAATGTGACAATTTATATTTAAATTGGAGTAGGCTTTCATATAAATCTGAAAAAGGTAACCTATATTTTTCTGGAGACTCAAAACCAAAACAAAGTAAGTTAATACCTAAACTTATGCACTAGTTCTTAAGAGCTTTCAGAGAAAGTATAACTTATAATCTCAGCAGTTTTAATATTCATAAGAATTATGCTCTCGATTTTATATGGAAGCTTATTGGTTTTGTTTTAATTTTACTTGTTTAAAATTTCAAGGATTCATTTCTATACAATATTCTTGAGTCTATCCTTAGAATTATTTATCTCAAAATGCTAAATCTAGTGACAGAAAGGGCAAAATTACTGGTGTGAAGAATGATAAAGTATAATAAATATTAATTTAAAAATATTTGGGTAAATTATTATTTGAAATATTTAAAGACATAATTTATAACAGCCATTTAAATTCTGACTCAATTGTTTTGCATTTATTGTTAAATGATCCTCTACTGAAATAATAATTTATTGAATAATATTTGAAAATCATTTAAATGAGAAACTTTTAAGGAAAATATTTGAAAAGTTATAAACAAGAGGTATATTGGACAATATCTTCTAGGACAAAATATAAACAGGATACTTGGTTCTCTCAGTGAGAGAGAGAATTTGTATATTTTAAATCCAAAATATTCAAGATAAGTTCTTTGCATTCTGTCTTCTGTGCATTGGGACGACCATGTTGCCAACCTCCAAAGGGATTACGTTGTTCACAGAGGGAGCAAACTCAGAGTTGGCAAAAATGGCAGCCCTGTCATACATTTTTTAGTTAAATACAGTTATTGGAATTAGTCCTAGAAGATGGTTTATAACTGTGAAAGCCATTTGCACCAAGTACCTTTTCAATGTTAAATTTAGCTCTTTCCTTCTGAGGCTCAAAATCCTGCTTACTACACACTTGTCCTGTATCCATGCTTATTGTTACATAATTGATATAGTCACAGGTTTAGATAATGAGGACATTAGAACTATGGTCTAGTTTGAGATTCACATACCAATATAGCTGACTCGTTTTCTTCTTGATAAGTAGGTCTACAAAAATCTTTCAGGGGGTGCTAAGTAAGTTATTCCTTTCAAAAACAGTATGTCTTCAGAGGAATTGATGTAATGTTTCCAGTCTTCATAGTCAAATCATGTTTAACAGCTCTGTTTTGAGCTCCACCAATCACCTGCATTGCAAAACATCATAAAACAGTTAAGCTTCTTTCAGTGACAAGAGATGAATAAAATATCTTAGCTCTGGGTTCCAAAGGCACAACATGATACAAGTTGGCAAGGAAGACAGAGGCATTGCTTTTTGGCTCCAAATAGTTTCATTGCTGGCTGCTGTGAAAGAAGTATGTTTTCAGCAGGCAGAAATTGACAGGAATACATAAGCTATTTGGGCAAGCATTTTTGCTTTTGGTCTTTTCCAGCTGATGCACCAATATGATGAAAGCCTCCAAACAAATTAACATTATTTTTTGTTTTTTCTTTCAACCTTGCAGCCAATGGAAGTACAGTACAATTTGAAAAAACGTTAAAAGATGTAAAAAAACAATGACTAAAGGGATAACTGAGAGATTCATGGGAACTTTGAAGCAGCTTATTCCACTTGATATAGTGGAAAAATAATTCAACACTTTTTTATTAAATGCTCACTATATTCTGGCATTGGCCAGATAGCAGAAAGTTGAATCAGAAGCTTTTGTTCTAATGAAGAGACAGGGCCCATTACAAGACACTTAGTGTGATGAATGATGTAGTAATAGCATGAACAAATATCAGGAGGTACATGGTAGCTGTTCTGTCTCCACACAGATCCTAAATTGTTGCATAATATTGGGCAAATCATTTCATTTCTTTAGGACAGATTTTTTTTTTTATCCCTGTCACACTGAATGCTGGCTAGAAGAAAATGCAAAACCTCTCAATCTTTGTATTTAGTTGAGTGAGAAACTTATCTCAGGTCTGAACTGTAAGGCATGGGTAGAGAATGGAGTCAAAACAGGTACCCACACCACTGGTTAGAAAAAAAAAAGGAAAAGAAAGAAATGAAATAAGTATAGGCCAATGGGAGGTACTAGAAACATTGATCAAATGTAGAGTATATGTCCCAACTGAATATGTTACAATGAAAAAAAAATAAAGCATTGTAGAGGTGGGGACAAACATGTAACAGACACACACACACACGCACACACACACACACACACACACACACACACCCCAGAGTATTGTTGTCAATGAAATCTCACTTGAATCTTACAGAATATGTAATATAAAGAAGAGGAAGGTATAGTGGATTTAGAATTTAAGTTCAGCTTTGACATTTACAAAATCATAGAGGAACAGAAAATGTCATTGTAAAATGATAGGTACATCATTTCAGAGAATGAAATATTCACTTAAAGATTGAGTAGTCTCAACAAGAAAATTCAGATAAAGTAGTTTGAAATAAGTTTAAAAATATATATTAGCTAATTTTTGTATTTTAGTAGAGACAGAATTTCACCATGTTGGCCAGGCAGGTCTCGTACTGCTGACCTCAAGCATCTACCCACCTTGGCCTCCCAAAGTGCCAGGATTACAGGTGTGAGCCACTGCACCCAGCCATGGTGGCCTGTGCCTATAATCCCAGCTGCTCCGGAGGCTGAGACAAAGGGATCCCTTGAACCCAGTAGGCAGAGGTTGCAGTGAGCCAAGATCCTTGAGATTGTACCACTACACTCCAGCCGGGGCAACAGAGCGAGACTTCGTCTCAAAAAAGATAGATAGATAGATAGATAGATAGATAGATAGATAGATAGATAGATAGATAGATGATAGATAGATGATATGTAGACAGACGTAAATTAGTTTGAAATTTTATTGAAACTATTTACCTGAACTTTATATTCCTGGAAGGTTTTGAGAATAAAGAGTTGACTGGCAATATAGTTTCATAAAATTGACAGTTTAGATCTACATTATTTGTCCAGATACTCTTCTTCTATTAAAGTAAATTTGCATTCAATATTATTCTTAAATAAAAGCCAGTAAATGAGATTTGGTATTTTTTTTATTCTGTATGTTTATGTTATTTTAGGCATTACAGGACTTGAAGTAAAGTAGAGAACTATTTACTAAGGCTTGAAAAAAATTCTGCCTCAAAGAAGGGAGCTAGAGGTGAGAAAGACTTGAAGCTGATTCTAGACCTCCAAATACATCCTTTTCCTTTTAAGCATTAAAAAAAATCTATTTTATATGTATGAACCATTTTTCTTTTATATATAATGTAAACTTGTATCTCCTAATATTGAAAGTGAGACCTGCTAAAAGTTTCATGACACTTTTTAGAGATGCATTTAGAAACTTTTGTCCAATACAAAACATTAAATATTCACAAATAATTTTGTTGGCCATATTTCAAATCATGGTCATTTGTCAAAAGAACATATTTAACATATTAGCTTCTAATATTTGAAGAGCTGCCAAACTTACCACATTTAATTTATATTTAAGAAAATCGTTTTTTAATTATTGCATTCCTCCTGTTCCATACCATGTCTGAGAAGTTAAAGTATCAATAGCCTCAGACTTACTCATTTATCATTAACATCCAGATGTGTTTTTATTCAATCCAGTAACTGTCGTTAGTTATTAAATGAAAAACAAATAAATTACATTAATTAGGAATCAAAACTAATTGAAGGGATACATTAGAATCTAAAATTGTAATATCAGAAGCAAACACATTCAGAGACTGAATTTAATTAAAGACTTAAAAGTCAACAAACAAATCTGCTCTGAATGCCAACTGCTCTGCTGCATCTCTACTATTACCATCTTGTTCATACCTCATGACCCTGCTCCTGGACTAAGTCAACAGTTCCCCAAATTATCTTGGTGCTTTCTTGTTCTGTGATCCATTCCTTAAATAGCTATTGCTTGATGCTCCAACCATAGTGACTTTCTTTCCATTACCTAAACATGTAAAGATCCCTTTGGTGTAGCACCTGCTGATCCTCTGTTGGGATGCTGTGCCCCACATACTCATATGCTTGGCTCCTTCTTACCAGTCTCCTTTCTGCTCATAGGTCATCACCTCTGCAAGGCTTCCCCGACCATTACCAATAAAGTAGTCCCAAACCAAATGCACACTCTCTCATATGTGTTTTTCTTTAGAGACTATTAACTTCATGAGAATTTTCTGTCTTAATTACTATTGCATTTCCAGGGTCTAAAACATTCCTGGAATATAGAAGATTCTCAAAAATGTTTACTAAATAAAGGAAAACTCTAATTAAGGAAAAACTTAGAAAGTAGTTAATTTTATGAGATTTAAAATATTTACTGATGATTATTAACTATTAACATTTTAAAATTAGAAGTGACAAAGTACACTGGGAACAGTCTTTTTTAAACTTCTTTTTACCTTAGTGTATGCAGAGGTATAAAAATATTTAAAATGATTTATTATGATTAATACATGAAATGACTTGAAACACAAGAAAACGTTCTTGGAACATTATGACTAGATTCATATGGGAACTAAATGATTTTTCAAGTTTTAAAATATTTGTGTATATGTAATATTCTGATAACTATAAAATCATAAAGTACTCTTATTCTTTTATTTTCTTCCCAATTTATGTTTGAATAATTAAATGTTATTTTGCCTATCTGTATGATAAGTTCTACTTGGTATATGATACAATGACCCATTTTCATTTGATTACATATTCTTATTTTAACTGTTTTAGAAAATATTTTCAATAACTTAAAAATACTTAATATAATTAATATCCATTTGTTAGGTCAAAAGGATCTTCTGCAGGCAATTTTCTGAGTGCATCTTTCCTCTCTTTTATTAATGGCTCATATTGGACAATTTGTTAGAATATGGAAATTGAGCAGATACATTAGGAAGGTCAACAAAAATATAAGGTGTCTTAAGTTTCCAAGGGAAATAAAACGTGGTGATTTGAGTAAGGACTAGAAGTTATAAGACTCTATGTTTTTTTTTTAATGTTATTTAAATAGGGTATCTAAGTCATTTTTATAGTTCTCCCCATTCTTCAATTAGTTCATAATTTAAAACCCTGTGATGAAATATTTCAAACATTAGCATTTTCAGAGTACAAAATGTATAAGTACAAATTATTTGTATTGCCAATGAATTTTTAACTTTCAGAACTGCAAATCCTCCCAAAGTTAGGGATGCTGGAAACCGTGAAGATACTGTCACTACTTAATCTCAGCACATATTCCACTTGGTTTCACCACTACTCTCTGTTTATTTGTAATGAAATCTGTAGCACCTCGAAAATGTGTACTTTGCATTAGACATGCTTTCTCAACATTAGCTCATTAATCTTCTAGCCTTTCTAACAAGTCATAGAAAAGTGAGTCTATTCCAAGTGCAAAATCCACAGTGTAAATTTAGCACTAAGTTGTTTGTGACTGAGATAAATATTCTTATAGATGGTAAAGTTGGAAAGATAGCTCAGATGCCATTTGTTCTCTTCCAATTTCTAAACTAGTACACAGTCAAAATGATCAAAATTTTACTTTTTTAGGAATAATTCCTACAACAATTTATCCAGAGACAAATAAATGGGAAATTTTGAAAAGATAACTCAGGAATAACTCAGAAAGTAATTAGAAATTGTGTAGAAAATGCTCTGTATACTTCTCTTTTTTCTACTTTTTCTTTTTCTCTTCCTTGCTTTCTTGCATTATTTTTTCGACATTTATCTTTTAGACAATAAGTGCAGTAAAGGGAATGAGTTGATACTGACTAGTAATTATAGTAGTACCATTTTATTTAATTTTTCTGTATAAATTCATGTTCTATGCTTAAATTCTCCATCTCATCCTTTATTATATTGACCACTCATCCTTTATTATATTATTTTAGTCACAGTTATCTTAATGTTCTGGTTTAATAACTATAAACTGTCAGGACATTATTAGAGGCTCTGGATCTTGTTATCCTCCTCTAGAATGGACTCCAAGTTATTCTCAAGTCTCCTAAGACTGAAGTGTTCTCAAAGCCTCTCAACTATAGTGTTTGTGATGTCCAATTTCTTTCTCTTCAGTCTGGCACAGTTCAGTCTAGAGATTCTGCTCATCTTGTCAGCCCCTCAGCAATCATTTTTAGTCAGCACATGCCACAGAAAGATAAACTTAGTGTTATTTTAGTGTCACTTGTATTTCTCTCCTACAGACCTACTCAGATTTCGACTACATGGGAAGCTCTCAGGATTCTTCAGATTTTTTTATTTTGCTAGCATTGGTTTGATACAATCCTACCACATTCAGAAATAAAATCAATTTCTAAAAAATTTAGCAAACATTTAGTAGTATTGATTGTATTTAATAATTTTAGTATTAAGTAATTGAGTAGTATTTGTAGGAATAAGATTTTAAAATAACAACAGTATTTCTTCTACCATTATCTGAGAAGTCTTCATGTAAGAATAAAACTGTTAAAACATGTGCTCAAAAAGGAACTGCTTCATAATCTAATATGAAAGGTGTGGAGTCAAGTGAATAATGTTTTGGGGGCAGCTTTTGACTAAGCAGATGATTTTAGTTGAATCAATCAACTTCTCTCAGCCTCAGATCATCCTTTTGTGGGAAATCAACTTTTTCAGTCTCATTTCCTCTAAGAATCAAGATTATCTGATAAATGAGAAAACCCACTGAGATCCACAGAAGGAAGGTCCAATTTAAAAGCAAAGCACTGTTTTGTAAAACGAGCTATCTAAGTAAGGGATTGGTTCACTGAGAAATCTGAACTAACCTCAAAGAGAAGTAAAGTATACTGATTTATGCCACCCACACTGATACGTTAGCAGATCTAGAAAGAGTGAGCAGAGATAGTAGGGAATGGAATCACAGAATTAAAAGAAGACATGAGACAAGAATGATGAAGGTATAGATTTTTTAAGAAATGTTTTAGGCTACTGTGTGGACTTTGCTATTTAGATTGAGTCAGGAAGCCAAATTAGGGTGGTAAGAAGTGGAATGCTGTGATTAGATTTTCTTTTCAAATATGTTTTCGAATGGCTGCCACATTCTGAATAAAGAAAAGTAAGGACAGAAACTGAAGGGGCAATAAGAAACATATAATAATTTGTGCTTATCTCTTTTATTCTGTCAGGAGGTAAATGCTTGTGAGAAGCCCTTTAATAGATCATACCTCAGGCTTAGTTCGCCAGGATTGACTTATTTGCTTACTCTTGAGCTGCAAGTGTATTTAAGAAAGAAGCTACCTGACACTGTCAGTGGATATGTATAGTGGAAGACAGACTACTAGCAAAAACAAAAACAAAAACAAAATGGGAGAAATAGCCATTGGTTGGGCAATGAATAATGCTATTCATGATGATATTTAGGCTTAGAGCACTACAAATGCCTTGAAGCTATTAGGTAGGACATTAAATTGATAAAGTTATTTGAGAATAGCCTTGCTGACTTTTCTAGAAAAATGGACCAGGGGTGAGCAAGACAAGAAGTAAGGAATCCAATTAGGAAGTCCTTGCCATACTTAAGAAGACACATGACAGCATATGAAAGTGACCTGGGATTGACTGAATCCCAGGGAGAGCTGAGGGTCATGGAGAGGACGCATCAGTGATGTTGCTTGCACTAGATTTCTGGATTGGACAAATGAATATAACATGTTGTCATTGACACTTGTGCTTTTATTTTGTTTTGGAGGGGAGCAAGTTTGGGAAGGGAATGATTAGCTCTGGTTATGCTGAGTTCAGATGTGTTTGGAAAAAATCTAAATAATATGAAACAAGCAAAGTCTGAAGCACAAAACAATTGAAAGATAAAAAATTTATATTTTAGAGTTATAAACATACTGAGAAATTCTGGCCAAATTATAAAATAGTTAATCCAGAAAAAAATAAGATTGAATCAAGATGGTGTGAAAAAACACTTTCAGTCTCTCTCCTGTCCTATATGCAAAGAAGAGAGAGCAAGAGTGAGGTAAATAGCAGATAAACAGAGGTTCAAAAATAAAATATATAAAGGAAGAATATTTGTGATGAATTGGAAGTGTTCAGTCTCAGACTATAAAAAGCATATACAACATATATGCTCTTTAAAAATATATAGTTTGCGGCCAGGAGCCACGGCTCATGCTTGTAACCCCAGTACTTTGGGAGGCCAAGGCAGGTAGATCACGAAGTCAAGGGATTCAGACCATCCTGTCCAACACGGTAAACCTAAAAATGCAAAAATTAGCTGGGCGTAGTGGTGCATGCCTGTAGTCCCAACTACTCGGGAGGCTGAGGCAGGAGATTCACTTGAACCCGGGAGGCAGAGGTTGTAGTGAGCTGAGATCACACCACTGTACTCCAGCCTGGCAACAGAGAGAGAATCCATCCCCACCCCATCCCATCCCCCAAAAAGAAACATATAATTTGCTTTTTTGTTCCAAGATAGTAGATTAGAGGCTTTTGTGTGTCTCAATCATGTGGAAACAGAAAAATAGTATTCATTCTAGTGTTAATTGAGAGCGTTAATTCAAGAAGAAAGCCAGTAATTCACCAGAAGAGCCAACGACAACTCAGGCCCTGGAGAGGAGAAGGTGGGCAAGCAGTCACTGTTATGAGTTTTGGCTGATAAATATGAGTGAAGCCCCACTACTTGAGGGGCAGTTATTCTTTCTTTATGTCTCTCTTTTCCTCTGGGGATCTGTGCAACCCAGGCCAAGAGAGAGCACCCCTTTTCTCTCAAGCCCTGAAGCTAACTTGGAGAGAGGCTGAGAGACAGACCAAGGGAAATCTAACCCTCACCACAGTCTGCCCCTAAGGAAGCAGGGAGTGCAACCTCCCAAAGCTCTTTTGGGTCAAAGAAAATGTGAACGTGGTGCCAGTTATTGAATGTAGCACCATAAAATCCCTGGAATAGATATGTAGGATGGATCCCTGGAATGGGGTCATCTCTTGCCTCCATTCCCCTCTTCAGTACACTGGTGTAGACTTAGCAATGGCTCTTTCAGTTAGAGCCAGAGGAGTATGGGCTAAAAGAAACCACTTCTCAGGATCTTTTAGCCTCTCCACCTCCAGTGAAGGTGAAGGCATTCTTTTTATGAGAGAGGGCACTTTTTATGCTCTCTGTTGCCTCTGCCCACACCCCTATCTTTTGGCTCTTATTCTTAAGTGCCATCTGCTGGACTGCAGCCTGAATTATACCACGAAACAAAAATATATCACCACAATAAGAAACATCTGAGAAAGCCACTGCATGACTCTATCTGCAGCCAAGGAACCTGTGGGAAGCCTCAGCACCTTGAAAACACCCAAAAAGAAAGCCAATTGATTATATGAAAGATAACATCACAGTCATACAACCAAGAGTAAAAAGAATAAAAAATCAGAAAGTACCAATGACATTAAAAAATTAAAAACAACCAAAAAGAAATTTCCCGAATCATCAGCTCCCTCAGATGAGAAGGAATTGTCACAGAACTCCAGCAATACAGAATGTCAGAGCGTCACATCACCTCAAAAGAATACCCCTAGCTCCCAAGAAATGAATCCTCATCAGAATAAAATACTTGTAATGACAGATCTAGAGCTCAGATTATGGATGACAAGGAAAATCAACAAGATCCAAGAGAAAGTTGAAATTAAATTCAAAGAAGCCAGAAAAATTATCCAAGACTTGAAAGGCAACAGAGGTATATTAAGATGAAACCAAACAGAACTTCTAGAATTGAAAATTTTCCTACAGGAACTTCAAAATGCAGTTGGAAGCTTTAACAGACAACACCAAGCAGAAGAAGGAATTTCCAAAGCAGAGATTTTGAGAAATATGGGTTAATGTAAAGTGATAATATTTACTACTTATTGGCTTTCCTGAGAAAGAAGATAAAGTAAGCAATTTTGAAAACATATTTGAGTATATAATTCAGGAAAATGTCCACAGTCTTGCTAGAGGTCAGTAGACATAAGAAATCCAAAGAATTCCTGCAACATAATATACAAGATGACCATCCCCAAGTCACATAGTCATTAGGTTATCCAAGGTGATGTAAAGAAAAAAACTTAAAGGCAAGTGGAGGAAGTGGTCATATTACCTGTAACAGGAAACCCATCAGACTAATAGTGGAATCCTTAGCAGAGATCATACAAGCCAGAAGAATCTGGGTTCCTTTTTTAGCATTATTAAAGAAAGGAAATGGCAGCCAATAATTTTTATACCTTTCCACACTAAGCTAAATAAAAGACAAGAAAAGTGATTCCCAGACAAGCATACCCTATAGAAATGCTTAAGGAAGTTCTAAACATGGAAAAAGAATAACAATATCTACTACCACAAAAGTGCACACAAGCACATAACTACAGATTCTATAAAGCAACTACACAATCAAGACTATAAAACAACTAATTGACACTACGACAGGAAAAAATCTTTCATATCAACATTAACCTTAAATATAAATATCCTAAAGGCTCTACTTAAAGGCAGAGGGGGCAAGTTGCATGAAAAACAAAAGGATCTCTCTGCTGTCTTTAAGAAAACTATCTTTATGTAATGACAGCCATAGGCTCAAAGTAATAGGAAAGAGAAAGATTTATCTGAAAAATAAAAAAGAGCAAATGTCCCTATTCTTGTATCAGATAAAATAGGTTTAAACAAACAACAGTAAAAAAGGACAGAGAAGGAAATTTCATAATAATTAAGAGTTTAATTCAACAAATAAACTTAACTATTCTAAATATGAATGGAAACAACAATGGAGCAACTAGATTTATAAAACAACCATTTGCAGACCTAAAAGAGACTTATACCGACACACAGTGATAGCAAGAATCTTCAACACCCTCCTAACAGCATTAGATAGCTCATTGAGGAAGAAACTAACAAAGAAATTTGGGACTTAAATTGGACAATTGACCATTTGGACTTATTTAATGTCTACAGAATAGTTAATCAAACAATCACAGAATACACATTTATGTTCATCTGCACATGGAACATACTCTAAGATTTACCACATGCTTGACCATAAAGTCAGTATCAAAAAATTGAAAAAAAGTTAGAATCATACCAAGCATTTTCTTGGACCAAAGTGGAATAAAAATAGAAATTTCTCAAAACCACACAAGTACATGGAAACTAAACAACAGACTCTTGAATGACTTTTGGGTTAACAAGAAAATTAAGGAAGAAATCATAAATTTATCTAAAACAAATGGAAATAGAGGTGCAACATACCAAAACTTCTGGGAAGTGGCAAAAACAATGTTAATAGGCAAGTTTATAGCTCTAAATGCCTACATCAAATAAATAGAAAGATCTCAAATTAACAAACTAATCTCACACCTGAAGAAACTAGATCATAGGGAACTCCCCACAAGGCCATCAGTGGTGCAGGCCTAGAGGGGAGAAGGCAGGGTGGCAGTAGTGGAGACCATGGGCATTTGATCCACTTCCTCACGTAACTTACATGTGCCTTCAGGACTTGCTCAAGCCCCATTACATATATGTCAGTATCATTTGATGATGGAATGCTGCTAGCCACTTTATGGCTAGATGGTTCAGAAAGCACCCCGTTCATAATAGGTAGTTCAGGTTGCAAGGTGACTTGTTGACCCATAGTCTAACGTTCAGTTTCCAGCAAAGCCGAGTAACAGGCCAAGAGCTGTTTCTGCAGAAGTTATCTGCAGAAGATGGCAGGGCCTTGCTCCAAAATTCTAGAAGCCTCCACTGTGATTCACCTATGGAGGCCTGCCAAAGGCTCCAACAGCATCCATATCTCCACTGACACCTCAAACACCATTGGATCTGCTAGGTCAGATGGCCCAAGTGACAGAGGAACTTGCACAGCAGGCTGGACCTGTTGCAGGGCCTTCTCCTGTACTAGACCACACTCAAAACTGTCAGTATTTTGGGTTACTTGCTAAATGGGCCAAAGTAACACACCCAAATGAGGAATGTGTTGCCTCCAAAATCCAAATAGGCTCACTAGGCATTGTGCTTCTTTCTTGGTTGTATAAGGGGCCAAATGCAACAACATATTCATCACCTTAGAGAAATATCTCAATAGGCCCCGCACCACTGGACCCCTAGAAATTTTACTGACCCCTGAATTCTCTGGCACATAAATTTCTCATTAGTAAGTCCAGTGTACTTGCTACTTCTTGCTCCTTGGATTCAATCAGCATAATTTCATCAATGCGATTATGGACCAGTGTGATATCTTGCAGAAATGACAAGTAATCAAGGTCTTTCCAAATAAGATTATGATGCAAAGCCAGAGAGTTGGTCTACCCCTGAGATAGGGCTGTAAAAGCATATTGTTGGCCTTGCCAGCTAAAGGCAAATTCTTTGGTTAGGTCTTATGAACAGGAATAGAGAAAATGACATTTGCCAAGTCAATGGCTGCCTACCAGGTACTAGGTGATGTGTTAATTTGCTGAAGCAATAAAGCCATGTCTGTAGAGTAGCTGCAATTGGAAACACCACTTGGTTAAAGCTCACAATAATCCATTGTTACTCTGCAAGATTCATCTGTCTTTTCTACAGACCAAATGGGAGAGTAGAATGGGGATGCAGTGGGAATCATCACCCCTGCATCTTTCAAGTCCTTAATTGTGGCACTAATCTCCAGAATCCCTCCAGGAATGCAATATTCTTTTTGATTTACTATTTTTCTAGGTAGAGACAGCTCTAATGGCTTTCATTTGGCATTTCCTACCATAGTAGCCCTTACTCTATCAGTCAGGGAGCCAATGAGGGGGTTCTGCCAGCTGCTAAGTATGTTTGTGCCAATTATGCATTCTGGCACTAGGGAAATGACTATGGGATGAGTCTAGGGACCCATCAGACCCACTGTAAGTCAGACCTGAGCTAAAACTCCACTAATTACCTGACCTCCATAAGCCCTTACTTTAACTGGAGGACTACAATGATGTTTTGGGTCCCCTGAAATCAACATCAGCTCACAGCCAGTATCCAGTAGTCCTGGGAATGTCTGATCATTTCCCTTTCCCCAGCACACAGTGACCCTGGTAAAATGCCACAGGTCTCCAGAAGAAAGAAGGGAGAAAGATTAAGAGCATAAATTGCCAGCAGTGTAGTGGGATTCTTCCTCAAGGTTACCTTGTCTCCCCTGCATTTAATGGTTTCTGGGGCTGTAAACTGGTTCAAGTCTGGAAATTGATTGAAGGGCCATGATTCTCTTTTTTTATATATAATTCAAATTAGTCTTTTGTCTCTTCATCCTAGAAGTTCTCTGCTTATATAAAGTAAGTAGGAATGCAGTAGGCTTCCTATCAATTTCACTTCTAGAAGCACCATGATTAATTAACCAATGCTAGAGCTCTGCAAGAGTCATACTATTCTATTGTTGCTTTGCCTCTGCTGTCCATTATGGTAGCTATACCCACCTTGCCTTTGATGGTTAAGTGCTGTCACTTGGCCCCTGGCACCTGGTGATACAATTATTCCCATTCTATTTAAATTTTGCAGTTGAGTAACTAGTTCCCACTATTAGTTCTGACATACAGAGAAGAACAATTAAAGAGCTCTTCGAAGATACAGGTGCTGCCCTCACAAATCTATTTTACAAGGCATTAAACAAGGGTATATCTTCTGGACTCTCCCAGCTGAGGCTGAGTAGGTCTAAAGTGATTAATCCACTCCACTATCCCAATCTCCCTAAGCCTTTGGATCCCTTCCTGTACATTAAACAAGGTAGATCAGGCATTTTCAGCTTACGTTGCAGCAGGCCGTCTTTTAATCCATATCAGCTAACCAAGAAAATATACTATTAGAACTTTTTTTAAAACCCCAATCTGCAACATTAAATGCAGAGTCCCTACTTAGTGGGCCCAAATCAATAAATTCAGCCTGATCCAACTCTATATTCCTTCAATCATTATCCCACACTTTTAACATCCGTTCCCATGCCTGTTATCCAGATGTTGTCTTACATAAATGAGGAAACACAAGCAGTTATTTTCTAGTCTAGTGCAGCTCCTCATGGGTCACACGGTGAACCTCATCTCAAGAAGCCCGCCAGGACTTTAGTCTAGTTATAGATCTAGAAGTAAACAGAGATGTTGGGGTGGCTCCTGAGGAGAATCAACATCTTGCCTGGAAACTGCCTCACAATCACACCCTGGATCAATACTTTGCACCCTTCAATCCAATCAAGTTGACACTCGGTATTAATCATCACAGTACATGTGTATATATTCCCCCATAACATGCTTATTTGTAAAGTGGCATTTGTTTCTTATTACATTCTACATGAACATATTTTTTTTGTTATGGTAACCGCTGGAGTGCTTACAAATTTGAAAAATGTATGTTTTATGGCTATGCATAAATCCTTAATGATGGCATGTATGTAAGTACAAATGACAAATATATCAATGCACATAAATGTACTAAATTGCTGTTATTTCATTAAAATAATGTAAAATAAATGCTATAGGTAAAATAATATAAATTAATGTCGTGTAATAATAAGAGCTAACATTTCTTGTCTCATGTTATATGCTAGATGCAATCCTAAAACTGTTACATGTATTATCTAGTATTCATGAATGACACTATAAAGTAAGTACTATTATTAACCACATTTTGTAAACAAGCACCTTGAAGCACAAAAAGGTTAAAGAATTTGCACCTGGAACAGTCACATGTTTTGGACAGAGACCATGATTTAAACTCTGACTCCAGACCCAATACTTTTAATTATTATGCTGTTCTGTTTTTCAATCAGCGTACAGCATAGTTTTATACTCGGATTATTACATCAAGGAACAATAATTTAATGAAGCAAAAACAGCTTATTTACTCTGACACAAGAGCATATATCAAGATGAGAAAAAGTATTAACATATTTTGTTAAAGTTTAACTATATGCCGCTAATTTATTATTTCACTCACTATTTACTGCATGCCTATGTTCATGATAATGTTAAACCAGGAGAGGAATTGGTTAAGAGTAAACAAAATATGTTACTTATAACTAACAGATAATATATGCTATGAACACAAGTGTGTCTGTGTGTGTGTATGCACACTATTTGAAAGAATTCAAGTTCCACGTTACTTGAAAGAATTGAAGCACTAGGAAAGTCAATGATTACTTCAGGCTAAAGGAGTAATGAACAAGAATTAACTACAAGGAAGACATGAGCTGAGCTATGAAGTATATAATACAGGAATTTCAAGTAGAAGTACCAGTGGGAATACACCAAAAAAAAAAAAAAAAAAGTATATTTACACAATGGGAGCTAGCTTGATTTAGTTGGAGAGCTGCTGTTTATGTAAAATAAGTAATGGTCAATAGGATGGGATTATGCATAGAAAAAACATTATTGATGGTATGTATTAGATGATAATTTTTTCAAGCAGATTTACGATATAGTGAAGAAATTGAAAATGTTTGATCAAAGAAATGTCATAACAGCTGTATTTTAGAAAAATTAATTTGGAAGATGTTAATAACATAATTCAACACAAGAATCTCTCAGTTGTAAAATCACTATGGGTACTTCTTTAATAAGTGAGGGATAAAGAGAGGAGGATCTTTTCAGAATTTTCCATAATTTAAAAAGTATATTTTGGTGGCTTTAATTTTATAACTATCTGACCTTAGAGAGAAATTATTAGTCTCCTATTTCAAACCCTTAAAACTTTGATAGCAATTAAAGAATAAAAACTAAACTAATATTAAATTTTTTAGTAAATAATAAAATGTTCTTAGAATGTGTTCCTCGGTTCAATTTTTTCTTCATAGTTGTTTCTCTGTGAGCGGGTGTGTGAGTACTCCATGGGTATTATGATATGCGATGAATCTCACTTTCTCTTTGTGTTCTGAGAGAGGCAGTGAATAGCAATGAGCAACTCAATATACTCCTTTGCTTTCATCACTTATATTTAATGAAATATCTGTTTAAAAAGTAAATCATACTATGACTGAAGACCATGTTCTACAAGAGCAGCTTAAGATCTTTCCTGCCAAAATCCAATGCATAAGAACCACATTTGACAAAACTACATTTGTCCATTATCTTTTAAATTTTTGTACTGAAACCTCCACTTTAATCAAATGAATAACTAACACACAGAAAATTATATATATTACACATAATTATAGTATATAACAGACTTATTTATAACACTTCATTATATAGAATAATTACATCTAATTTTATATATAATGTATAAGATAGTATTAATTACTATAAAATAATTATATATAACTTTAAAGTGACAAGTAGGGCAATGTGTAGGAGATTTAAAGATTCATGCCATCAGTAACTTCATATACTTGGTTTCATTCTATTTTAGAAAACATCTGGAAGGTTCCAACCTCAAGAAAAAAATTATTTCCAAAATCCTTAAAAATTAAGAATTATTAATGGCTTAACTGCAAATAGAGTTGCTTGTTCTGACGGAAGGTAAACCCACTGTACTTGAATAGCACTGAATATTTTTTTTCTTCATTAGTGAGAAAGCTTTCATATTTGGTCCCATTATTATGTACAAATGTTTTCAGATTATTCTTACAGCTCCAGTTATTTTTGTAAGGAAAACTGGCCACAGAAAAAACTTTACCTATAAAATAATCCTGACAAATAAAAATGAATTTAAATTGTACTATTTCAAATTGTAATATTTCATTACTATATAAGCATAGGATACGACAAAAACCTTGAAGTATCTGTTGAAAAAGGAAGTAGCAGAACTTAGGACTGATAACTATACATACCCACCTACATTTGTATTCTCTTCTCAGTTTGGGATGGAAAAACAAAAACCAAGTGAAAGTGTGACATTTATTGTGCCTTATTATTCTGTGATTAAACATGTAATTTGGAAGTAAGAACACATTGTAAATATGACTAAACAAAACCTTCCTCCTTTATGTAGAGGGGGTAATTAGGCATATGTGGCCGACAATTCCACAAGCCCAAAAGTGGGGTTTTCTTCCCAGTAATCTAAACTTGTCAAACATATTTTTAAATGAAATGTTCCTCAGCTTTCTTTGTTTTGGAATTCAGGAAGTTGTTTGCATATATTAAGTTCAAATATCTAAATGTGTTGAAAATGATGTGTGCAGTATCTAAAAATATTTGTTTTTAAGGCAAGCAACATACATATTTTAAAAAATCAGTTATTCATTCTTTTTCCTTGTCTATTTCTAGATGTGAAAGCTGAATTAGTCTCCTCTTAAGCAACAACCTTCAGCTGAAGCTAGGATTTCTCTACAAATGTCAGGACTTTTTTTGGTTCAGAGAAATTGGGTAGTCTTTAATGAAATCTAGGAATTTTGTCTATTTACTTAACTGTTTTACAATATTTCATAAGAATAATCATAAACTGTTTTTAGTCCTGCCACGACATTTGACACTGCTGATATTTTGAAAATGCGTAATACACCTCAGCTTTCTGAAAACAAGATTTTCTACAACCTCAGCTAGCAGTGAAGTCCCAATCTTTATGAAGATTCTTCAGCCATCCTACCATCAAAACCTGTGTCATATTATTACAATAGAGGCAGTCAATTCAATGTAAATTACTCTTACATTGAATTGACTGCCTCTATTGTAATAATATTAATAAACTTGTTTTAAAATAGTCTCTTCTACAGCAAAATATACAAAATAAGTTTGAAGACATGACCTGAAAGGTACATTTAGTACTAAAGATCTCTTAGGCACAGGAGATGAAATGAATGACAACTTTATCAAAGGTACCAAAAATCAAAGATAATACAGAAATTATATTTAGTAACAGAAAACAGCTTGTACACTTTCATCACCTTGGACAGTATAACTATGTAATATTTGGCTCAGTCACTCCTGTTTCTTAGAAACATGAGTCATTTTTTGAAAGCTAAATTAGGTTATTTTTCTTTTAAGTTCCACAGCTTAAATGTGTCTTCAGAAAATTATTCCACAGGTAAAAATTCATTTCCCCAAAATGGAAAGGTGGAGAGGTGTTTTTGGATATAATATGCCAGTTATTGAAAATTGAAATTGCAATGGCTTATTACTAATCATTTTAAAAACTGACTTATCACTAATCATTATAAAAAAGTTGTAGAAACTGTTTAGTTTATATTATTTTTGTTGTTGTTGTTGTTTTTTTTTTTTTGTGTGTGTGTGTGTGTGTGTGTGTGTGTTTTTGGTGCCATGACTAGAAGCAGGAGGAAGAGAAATTCTAGACAGAAAGGGGTGTGTCCCTGGCTAAACCCCACCTTTCATCCAAAAGCCTGAAACCCACAGCCCAAAGTGAGAACTTCTATCCCTGCTTGCTCACTCTCTCCCAACTGGTTCTTTCTGAATAATGTCTTTTTAACCAATCAAATGTTGCCTTTCCCAAAACTACCTACAGCTTGCCCCACTCCCCATCCTGTAGTGATGCAATTTAATTGTAGAGAGGTAACTTGACTTCAGAGGGATGAGTGGATGGCTTAACATTGGAGAAAAGCCATTGGAGATGGCCAGATTTCAGGGAAGATTATCTGCCTGTCCCTTCTCCAGCTCTCCTCTCCACTGAGAGCCATCTCCATGACTAAATAAAATTCTCCACCTCCAACATTCTTCAAGTGTCTTTTTGTATTCTGGACAACAGCTCAGGACCCACTGAGTGGGTCCAGAAAAGGCTGTCAAACTGGTCCTTTGCTCTCACTTGCAGAGGTCAGCCACCCTATGTGATGAGGCAAGGGGTCCATTGAGTTGATAATACAATTCTGTCTATGGAAGGCAGAGCTAAGAGAGCATTGTAACATGTCTCTGGGGCTTCAGAGGTCACAGGCACCCACACTTGGGGTATGGGGCCTATAAACAGAGCCTGCTCTTGCCAGTGGCTAAAGTGGCACTCATTCACCCATGCCTGGCCTGCCTGAAGGCTCGCATGGAGCCTGCTCCTGCAGATGCCCAGCAGGGCTGGCTGAAACCCATACTCACTTACTTGAGTGCTCTGTTTGTTCCAAGAGGTTGAGCATGGTGGACCAAGTAAATGAGGCACTCATGTCACAAGCGCGACAAAAGGGTCAAGAAAAACTCCTGCATCAATTTCATAATCACAACGTTGTGAATTGTATATTCAGAGAAAATTTAAAATTAATGAGATTGAAATGATTTGGATTTGTGTCCCCACCCAAATCTCATGTCAAATTGTGATCCTCAACGTTGAAGGAGGGGCTTGGTGGGAATCAGGCCATGGGGCTGGACTATGCCCTTGCAGTTTGTGTGACAGTAAGTGAATTCTCATGAGATCTGATTGTTTAAAAGTCTGCAGCACCTCCCCCTTTTCTGTCTCTTCCTCCTTCTCCAGCCATGTAAGATGTGCCTGCTTCCCCTTTGCCTTCTGGCATGACTGTATGTTTTTGGAAGCCTCCCAGCCATGCTTCCTGTAAAGCCTGTGGACCTGTGAGTCAATTAAACCTCTTCTCTTTATAAATTACCCAGTCTCAGGTAGTTCTTTAGAGCAATGTGAGAATGAACACAGTGTAACATAGAGACCTATGTGTGCAGATAAGCACACGGAAACTTAAAGTTTTAAGACAAGTACTTAAAGCTATCCAAGAATAAAGCCATAGACCTGTGAAATGAAATAAGGTTGGCTTAGCACCCCAGTCCGTACCTTTTCTAATATGCATCCTCCTGATGGCAAAACATTATATTTACTATGTTAATAACTACCTTAAGATATTTTTATTTATGTGAGATAATATACCTGACATGCCTCCACATTCTTTTTGCTTTATTGTGAACTCAAGAATATTTATGTTAATTCCTTAATTTAATTTGTCATCCATTCACCTGCCCATTCAACTATCCATCCCTCCATATATGCAACCCTATTCACTCCTTATTTTATACACCCATTGGACTTATAGTTATTGAACATTTCCTCTGCACTAGAACTCCGCTTGGTATTGAGAAAGAAATGCTATTTTAATTGTGTGTGTGTGTGTGTTTAAAACAAGTCTAATTTATAAGGGAAATAACACTTTCTTGAGAAGGCATGCTTAGCTTAACCTTTAGTTAGCTACTCAAAGGTGAAAGGTGGTTCTATTTAAATTCTTGTTCTTCCAAGTTTTCTTGGACCCATCCAATCTTCTCTGAAGAGCACATCAATGTCGCCTGTTTCTTCTCTCTTATTCAACTAGTCACTATTTCCATTAAGGATGGACAATGATAAAGGAGTTTGGGGAATGTTTAAATCATTTGAGAAAAACCTTATTGACTTCTTGTCCTATAGCTGGTGGTAATAAATGTGCAAATCATGGCTTAAAGGCAAAACAAACAAACAAAAAGCAAAAAACACTTTTTTGTAAACTAAAAATCCATAGGATTACTGGTTCTAGTCTTCAAAATTAATGGAATCTTGGGCATTTTCCATACACTACTGATTCCATAACTATTTTCTCTATTAATTAAGTTGACATCTGATGAAATGAAACAAGCTTTATATTTACGATAACCATGTGAGAGAGTTGCAGTCACTACAAAATAGACAGATTAATCCTAAACTCAGTAAATTAGCAATTTTGTATATGTGTGTGTATACAAATTTAAATACTGTTGTGTGTGTGCATGTGGTATTCAAAAAAATCTGATTGACCAGTTTTTTAGAAATCTAGACTCTCTTAAATATATTTTGAGGGGGTAATTCTGTTCTCTTCTGAGTTCTTTTGTTTCTGAGTCTTCCTTTTACACATGAAATGTCACAAACACAGATTCTGCCATACAATTTATTCATTTATTTATTATTTAAAGAGCTATCCATCAAGCTCTTATCATCTGTTAGAAATTCATTAGACTCTTGAATACATAAGGAACAAATTAGATAGCATCCCCTGCCTTCATCGAATTTATTTTACATGTAGCAAAGACAATAAACCAGGAAGTATATGTTCAGTGAGTCAGGTGGGGTAAGAAGATAATTAATGTTAGGCAAAGAACATGTACCTCATGTAAATTATATGGATAGAAAAACTTTCCTAATTGAACTAGGACCTGAAAACAGACATACGTACCTGCTTTAAAGGCAGATGAAGGGCAAGTGCAAAGGCTGTGATGCAGGAACTTGCTTAGTATATTCAGGATTGTGTTCATTCTGACTGGAACAGGGAGGAGGGAGATGAAGTGGTAGATATCGAGGCTAGAAACAAGGTGGAGATATTAAAGATACATACCTAATCATTCAGGGCACTGAAAACTCTTTTAAGAACTTTGAGGTTTAAAAAAAATTTTTTTTTATAGATTTAGGGAATACAGGTGCAGTTTTGTTACATGGATATATTGCATATGATTAAGTCTGGGCTTTTAGTGTACTGATCACCAGAATAGTATACATTGTACGCAATAGGCAGTTTTTTAGGCCTAACCGCTCTCCTACTCTCTGGCCTGTGGAGCCTCATTAATAATGTCTGTTCTTCCACGTTGTTTGTCAACATGTACACATTGTTTAGCTCCCACTTACAAATGAGAACATGAGGCATTTGACGTTGAGTTACTTTACTTCAGATAATGGCCTCCAGTTTCATTTATATTGCTGCCAAATACATTATTTTCTTTTTGTAATGGATTACTGGTATTCAATTATATATTTTAAAAAGATGACTGGATAAAGAAAATGTGGTATATGTGTATGTATGTGTATATAAGTAATACACACACCACTTTTTAAAATCCAATAATCTGTTAATGGACACAGGTTGATTCCATGACTTTGCTATTGTGAATAGTGCTGCAATAAACACAGGAATACAAGTTTATTTTATTTATTTATTATTTATTTATTTTTTTGAGACAAAGTTTGTACTGGCACCCAGGCTGTAGTACAGTGGCGTGATCTCAGCTCACTGCAATCTGCTGAGTTCAAGCAATTCTCCTGCCTCAGCCTCCCGAGTAGCTGGGACTACAGGCGTGCACCACCACGCCTAGCTAATCTTTTTGTTTAGTAGAGACAGGGTTTCACCATGTTGGCCACGATGGTCTCCATCTCCTGAACTTGTGATCTGCCTGCCTTGGCCTCCCAAAGTGCTGGGATTACAGAGGTGAGCCCAGTTTGCACAAGTTAATTTTAACAAGATGATTTCTTTTCCTTTCAGTGGATACTCCATACAGTTCATATAGAGTTTCAAAAGAGGTTTACCAGGATTGAATGCTAGTTCTGTTTTTAGCTCTTTGAGAGATATCCATACGGTTTCATATAGAGTTTATACTAATTTTCATTCCCACCAACAGTGTATAAGCATCCCGTTTCTCCACAATCTAACCAACATCTATTGTTTTTTTACTTTCTGATAATAGGCATTCAGATTGGCATAAGATTACACATCATTATGGTTTCAATTTACATCTCTTTGATTAAGATTAGAGAGATGTTAGTGGTGTTGAATATTTTTCATATGTTTATTGGCTGCTTTTATGTCTTCTTTTTAAAAATGTCTGTTCATATACTTTGCTCAATTTATATATATATTTTTCTTCTTGAGTTGTTGAGTTCTTTGCAGTTTCAAAATATGAGGCATTTGTCAGCTACATAGTTTTCAAATAGTTTTTCCCATTCTGTAGGTTGTCCCAATTTAATCTGTTGAGTATTTATTTTGTTGTATGAAATATTTTCCATTAAATTAAGTGTGATTTGTTTATTTGATTTGTTGCATTTTCTTTTGAGACCTGGTCATAATTACATTGCCCAGGCCAATGTACAAAAGAGGTTTACCAGGATTTCCTTCTAGGATTTTTTTCAATAGGGTGAATTCTAACATTTAAGTCTTCTTTAATTCATCCTGAGTTAATTTTTGTAGATAACAAGATATATGAGTCCAGTTTCATTCTTCTGCATAGGGCTATCCAATTTTGCTGGCTCCATTTACTAAACAGGATGTCCCATTTACTTTTCCAAAGACCAGCTGGTTGTAGATATGCGAATTTATTTCTCTGCTCTTTATTGTCCACCATTGACCTATGTTTCTATTTCTGTATTTGTACCATGCTGTTTTGATTACTACAGCCTTGCAGTATAATTTAAGGTGATGTGATGCCTCTCACTTTCCTCATTTTGCTTAGAATTGCTTTGGCTATTCTGGCTCTTTTTGGATTCTATATAAATTTTAAGATTGTTTTTTCTAACTCTATGTGAAATAACATTAATAGTTTGATAGAAATTTCACTGAATCTGTAGATGCTTTGAGCATTATGGCCATTTTAGCTATACTATTTTTTCTAATTTATAGGCATAGGATATTTTTTCATTTGTTGTATAATCTATGATTTCCTTCATTAGCGTTTTGTAGCTCTCCTTGTAGAGTGTTTCCTTTCCTTGGTTAAAAGTATTCCTAGAGGGAATACTTCCCAAATCATTTTACGAGACCAACATCATTCTGATACCAAAACCCGGCAGAGACCCAACAAGAAAAGAAAACTTCAGGCCAATATCCATGATGAACATAGATGCAAAAATCTTCAATAAAATATTGGCAAGTCGAATGCAACAGCAAATCAAAAAACTTATTCACCATGATCAAGTAGGATTCATCCCGGGGATGCAAGGCTGGTTCAACATATGCAAGTCTATAAACGTAATTCACCACATAAACAGAACCAAAAACAAAACCACATGATTATCTCAATTGATGTAGAGAAGGCATTTGACAAAATTCAACAGCCCTTTATGCTAAAAACCCTCAATAAACTCGGTATCGATGGAACGTATCTCAAAGTAATAAAAGCTATTTATGACAAACCAACAGCCAATATCATACTGAATGGGCAAAAACTGGAAGCATTCCCTTTGAAATCTGGCACTAGACAAGGATGCCCTCTTTCACCACTCCTATTCAATATAGTACTGGAAGTTCTAGCCACAGCAATCAGGCAAGAAAAAGAAATAAAGGGTATTCAAATAGGAAAGGTGGAAGCCAAATTGTCTCTATTTGCAGACGACATGATAGTATACCTAGAAGACCCCATCACCTCAGCCCAAAAACTCCTGAAACTGATAAGCAACTTCAGCAAAGTCTCAGGAAATAAAATCAATGTGCAAAAATCACAAGCATTCGTCTACACCAATAACAGACTTAAAGAAAGCCAAATCAAGAACGAACTGACATTCACAATTGCTACAAAAAGAATAAAATACCTTGGAATACAACTCACAAGGGACGTAAGGGACCTCTTCAAGGAGAACTACAAACCACTGCTCAACGAAATCAGAGAGGACACAAACAGATGGAGAAACATTCCATGTTCATGGTTAGGAAGAATTAATATCGTGAAAATGGCTATACTGCCCAAAGTAATTTACAGAATCAACGCTATCCCCATCAAGCTACCATTGACTTTCTTCACAGGACTGGAAAAAACCACCATGAATTTCATATGGAACCAAAAGAGAGCCCGCATAGCCAAGTCAATTCTAAGCAAAAAGAACACAGCGGGGGGCATCACACTACCAGACTTCAAACTATACTACAAGGCTACAGTAATCAAAACAGCATGGTACTGGTACCAAAACAGAGATACAGACCAATGGAACAAAACAGAGGCACCGGAGGCAACACAACATATCTACAACTACACAATCTTTGATAAACCTGACAAAAACAAGCAAGGGGGAAAGGATTCCCTGTTTAACAAATGGTGTTGGGAAAACTGGCTAGCCATGTGCAGAAAGCAGGAACTGGACCCCTTCCTGACACCTTACACTAAAATTAACTCCAGATGGATTAAAGACTTAAACATAAGACCTGGCACCATAAAAACCCTAGAAGGAAATCTAGGCAAAACTATCCAGGACATAGGAGTAGGCAAGGACTTCATGAACAAAACACCAAAAGCATTGGCAACAAAAGCCAAAATAGACAAATGGGACCTAATGAAACTCCACAGCTTCTGCACGGCAAAAGAAACAGTCACTAGAGTGGATTGGCAACCAACAGAATGGGAAAAAATTTTCGCAGTCTACCCATCTGACAAAGGGCTGATATCCAGAATTTACAAACAACTCAAACGGATTTACAGGAAAAAAACAAACAAGCCCATTCAAAAGTGGGCAAAGGATATGAACAGACACTTTACGAAAGAAGACATATATGAGGCCAACAATCATATGAAAAAATGCTCATCGTCACTGGTCATCAGAGAGATGCAAATCAAAACCACATTGAGATACCATCTCACGCCAGTTAGAATGGCGATCATTAAAAAATCTGGAGACAACAGATGCTGGAGAGGATGTGGAGAACAAGGAACACTTTTACCCTGTTGGTGGGAGTGTAAATTAGTTCAACCATTGTGGAAGACAGTGTGGCGATACCTCAAGGCCTTAGAAATAGAAATTCCATTTGACCCAGCAATCCCATTACTGGGTATGTATCCAAAAGACTATAAATCGTTCTACTATAAGGACACATGTACACGAATGTTCATTGCAGCACTGTTTACAATAGCAAAGACCTGGAATCAACCCAAATGCCCATTGATAATAGACTGGATTGGAAAAATGTGGCACATATACACCGTGGAATATTATGCAGCAATCAGAAATGATGAGTTTGTGTCGTTTGTAGGGACATGGATGAATCTGGAGAACGTCATCCTCAGAAAACTGACACAAGAACAGAAAATGAAATGCCGCATATTCTCACTCATAGGCGGGTGATGAAAAATGAGAACACATGGACACAGAAAGGGGGGTACTAAACACTGGGGTCTATTGGGGGGAAAAGGGGAGGGCCAGTGGGAGGGGGAGGTGGGGAGGGATAGCCTGGGGAGAAATGCCAAATGTGGGTGAAGGGGAGAAGGAAAGAAAAGCACACTGCCATGTGTGTTCCTACGCAACTGTCTTGCATGCTCTGCTCATGTACCCCAAAACCTAAAATCCAATAAAAAAAAAAGTATTCCTAGGCATTTTTATTTTTAGCTATCGTAAATGGAATTTAGTTCTTGATTTTGTTTTTAGCTTGATCATTATTGTATGGAAATGCTATTGATTTTCAATTAAAATGAATTGATAAGATGGTAGAGTGATTTTACCAAGGGAAATGAGTTGATTAGACTTGAATTTAAAAAATATCACTTTGCTGTTTGTTTTGATAATTAACTATTTAGCAGAGAGTATTGTAATTTGAGAGATTAAAGTGCCTTGGCCTAGTCTAGTCGTCAAAGGGAAAAGCACAGAGCAAGTAGAACAGACATGCTATGTGAATCAGAGGTATGTTTGCAATAAAGAGAGGAGACAATAGTAGCTGCAGGACTGAACTAAGTTGAGTCGAAGGATGTAGCTGCTATTTAACTAAGATGAGAAAGACAAAGGAGGTTTTAGTGGGTAAAATCAGGAAAAGTGCAAGCCAACATCACTAACCTATGCTAACACTTTTTACCCGGTTAGCCCTTACGTAAAAACCTCCAAATCAGTTATTATCATCCCTTTGTATAACAGAAAAAAATGAAGAATAAGTGAGAGTCAAAAATTATATAACTCTCCACAGATAAGACAGGAAATCAGAATTTCAACTCATGTCTGTATTATAGTGGCATCATTGTCTGCATAATATCTGTCTCTTGCACTCTACCTGGCATTACATAAAGGTTTAGCAGGCTGTTTTCTGACTCTTTGATCTATCTGTAATCACCTAAGTGTGTATATACTGTGTGTTTTTCTGACATTCCCATGAGTGTTTTACTTAAGGCAGACATACAGTGAGAGAGTCTGTGACAGAATTGCTTCAGTATTGTTACAATCCCTGATACAGAACAAACAAACAAAAATCTCTATCATATGCCTACAAGAAAGATGGCCAATATTGCCTTTATATATGACATAACGTAATATTTAAATGTTTCATTTTGTCACCTAGATCAATCTGTTTCGTGAATAATGCAAAGTTGAAGCTCTACAACCCAGCTATCATGTGCAAACACACACACACACGTGCTCATGCACACACACACACACACACACACACGCACAAAGGGCAGTTAGAAATGTTGAAGAACATCAGTACTGGAAAGGAACACAGAAGTAACCATGTTGCTACAGAAACGACAAAATAGGACCTTATGTAATTATTTGTCAAAATCACAAAACTGAAAAATCTGGATTCAGAGTTTCTTCACTTGTTTTCAAAAATACACCTTTCCTTTGTGTTGTGCTGTGTTTCTAATCTTTACTAATATTGATAAAAGTGAGTCTAAAGTTTACAAAGATACAATTTAGAAGGATTCATGGTCCATAGGAATCATTAACACTGGGTAATGTCAAGAAAAAAAATATAGTATTGGAAGTTTCAGAAAGTTTTTTTTAAACAAGGTTTTAACTCCTAGAATTATAAAGTTGAGGAAGTTTGCTGCAAGGATTGTCTAAATAAATAGTGTTTCTATTTGAATAGAGCATGTCTCCTTTGCTTAGGGAGTTCTTATTTGTGTTTCAGTATTGATTGGAAGTGACCATATCATGTGCTGTTCCATGAAGGTCTGTCTTGGGAATGAGTAGTCCACCAGAATCTTTCAATTGGTAAAAAATTGTTTGCTGATCCTGTGTCACTTGGAAATTTCATTAAATCTTTCAGTTCCCCTGACCCCTAATAAGAAATAACTATTTCAATGAATGAAGTAATATCACTAAATCTTGAAAAAATGATACAAAATAATGACTCTAAGGAAAACCTAACATGAGGAGAGGTTTTTGGTTTTCTTCTAATTGAAAAATTAAAAAATTGTATATGTTTATGGTGTATACCATTATGTTTCAAAATATGTATACATTGTGGCATGGCTAAATCAAGTTATGTCTTACCTTAAATACTTCTCTTTTTTTTTTTGTGGTGAGAGAAACCAAATCTACTCTCTTAATGTCAACTTAACACACTCTCTATCTCACTATCCATGTTTCCAGACATAAAGCATATAAACAAACCTCTGATTTCAATATCATATTGTTTTGGCACAAAGGAAAGGTAATATATTTCATAAGTAAGAATCACCAATTAGACTAGTATTCTATATACAAAATTTTCTCATTTCTTAAAGCTTTGTTAAGGCAATTGTGTGTGAGTACATTTGTGTTTGTGTGTTGAGTTAGATTCAAGGTTAAGTGGTTATGAATTACTTATTAAAGGAAAACTCATAAAGCATTAACAGCTTTGATTAAAACTGAAGGATTCTTTAAAATAATGGAAACTTTGGATTGTTTCACCACTTTTTGACAAGAATTTATGTCTAGAACGGAGGAGGAGAAATGTCTGAGAATATAATGATGTAAGGTCCTTGCAAAACACATTAGGTAAATTAAGAAGCTGTAGGCTTCACATAATAATTCTTGTATGTCTAGACTCAAGTTGTCTAGAATAGATGCTGAATATATTTGAACATTTTTATTTTGTTTTATTTTGTCCTTCCATTTTCCAAGTTACCATATTTAGGTATAGAATGCCTTCATTATTTCAAGCTATATGGCAAGTGTTGACCCTTAAAATAGCAGTTATATAAATGAAGTCAGTCTGAATTAACACATGCATGTCTTTTCTGTAGCGCAAATAAGCCATTTATGTTGAATTATTCACAAAGGATATTTAGAAAGTCATAAAAGTTAATCACCATGGTTATACTTGTGTATGTATGATGTGTTTGTGTGTGCACATGTGTATGTTGATCAAGCCTTCACTTCTTTAACAGATGAATGCTCTGAAGGTTGAAAGTTAAAACACCATGAGTTAATGTGTGGTTTTATATTAAAGTGAGAGAAAATTATTAGGAATACTGAACTATGTGAAGCACAAACACTGCTGATTTTATTCTGTATGTGTTTCACTTATTGGACTGCTTGGGTTTGAATCTTGACTCTAGCACTTGCTAAGTAAGTAATTATCTTATTCATAAATTGCTTCATCCTCCTGAAATGTTAAATGAAGGCAAGAGTAGTAACATGTCATAGGTTGGTTGTCATTATTAATATAATTATTAGGTTGGTGAAAAAGTAATTGCTGTTTCAGACTGTGAATTTTAAATCATTATAACTATGTTCAAACACATCTTTATTAATCAAAATAGGAGCCATTACAATCAACACATTTTTGCCAACAAGAAATGTTTGTTTATTCATGTAGCATAAAAATCTGTGGTTCGGGATTCAATGAACTCTTGGGAAGCATTTCCCGCATCCTGCAAAAAGTTGTTGAGATGTTTGAAGAAGTGGTAGTCGGTTAGTGAGAGATCAGATGGATGAGAATACAGCAGATGAGACAAAATTTTGCAGTCCAATTTGCTCAGCTTTTGAAGTGTTGGTTGTGCCACATGTGGTCGGGCATTGTTGTGGAGAATTGGGCCATTTCTGTTGACTATTGCTGACTGCAGCCCTGGCAATTTTCAATGCATCTCATCAATTTGCTGAGCAAATTTCTCAGATGTAATGTTTTTTGCTGGGATTCAGAAAGCTGTAGTGGATCAGACCGGCACAAAGCACCAAACAGTGACCATGACTGATCTTTGACTCAAGTTTGGCTTTTGGAAGCACTTTGGAGCTGCTTGTTGGTCCAACCACTGAGTTGGTTATCACCAGTTGTGGTATAAAATCCAATATTTTTTGCATATCACAATCCAATCAAGAAATGGTTTGTTGTTGATGTGCAGAATTAGAGAAGATGACACTTCAAAATGACAATTTTTTAAAATTTTTGCTTACTTCATGAGGCACCCACTTTTTGAGCTTTTTAATCTTTCCAATTTGCTTCAAAAGCCAAACAACCATAGAATGGTTGACATTGAGTTCTTCGGCAACTTCTCATGCAGTTAGTTAGAGGATCAGCTTCCATGGTTGCTCTCAACTGGTCCTTGTCAGCTTCCGATGGCCAGCCACTAGGTTCCTCATCTTCAAGACTCTCATCTCCTTTACAAAACTTCTTGATTCACCACTGCACTGTACGTTCCTTAGCAGTTTCTGGGCCAAATGTGTTGTGGATGTTACAAGTTGTCTCTGCTGCTTTACAAACCATTTTGAACTTGAATAAGATTTGCTTTTTGTCTAACATCATTTCCGTAGTCTATACAGAAAATAAACAGCAAGTCATGTCATTAGCAAACAAAACTCATAAAGCAAGATACACCATTAAAATGATGTATAACATAGTCGTATTTATTTAAGAATGTAACTCAATATCAAATGGCAAATTCCAACAATGCAAAACTGCAATTACATTTGCACTCACCTATTAATACATGTACATATCTTAAAACATTTCTATGTATAATGCATGTGCAAATAATGCTAATAACTATCAATAATTATTTTATTCTTAGTGATATTTGACATTATTTTCCTGAACTTTACTAAAATTTACCTAATTTGACATGCTGGATGGTCTTTTATGTTATACGGTAACTCTTCTATTTAATATCTAAAATATTTTTTATATTTATAAAATCATATTTATTGTTAAAGTTTTGGTAATAAATTTTTCAGTAAACTATTTAGAAACAAAATTTCATTAACTAAAGATTATTACTATTCACGTTTGTTGATTTGGTAGGTTTCTTTATAGTCATAGTTTTTATGAATATTTTGAAGTCTAATTCTTTGTGTGTATGAACTTTTATAATTATCTAATTAGTACTTTAAACATTTTTCTGTATGATTACACTATTTAGAAAGCATTTTAATGGGTGCATAATATTCCATCTGGTGAATTTACCATGATTTTATTACAAAGCCATATATAGCTGCTAATGATAGTACTTGCTAAGCATCAAACCATCACTTCTGATTTCACATAAATTCTGCCATCAAGAATGATGGTAACAGATAAGAATCTTATTAATCATAAATAAATAAAATGTTTAAGACTATTTGCTCATGAGAAGAGGGAAATTTAAAAAAGGAAGAGAAAAGGAAATAAAATAGCATTTTTGTGTGACAGGTATTATGAGGAGTGCTGATTTCATTTTGTCATAAGTTCAGAATTTAGAGAATGTATCTTCTAAGATTTTGGATCTAATAAGTATAGGATACAAGCCTAAAATGTATGAGATCTGACTGCAGAACTCTACACTCCTACTCAGGAGGATACATTGACTTGCATATATTTTTCATTGATAAATATACTATTTTCACTAGGCTTTCAAAAAAAATAAAAAATATCTTAAAACTCATGTTACAAACTATCTTCTAGGAGAATCATTGCTACAAACTAATAAACAAAAGAACTGACACTCAAATCCTCATCTCTCACTTAAATAATGGTTGTCTTAAGAGAATATCTGTGTATTCTTTATAAAGGATTTTTTTCTTTTGTTTTCATTTTAGTTTTTATATGTGAATAATCCTACTGTTTGGCAAGTACATAAGTGAACAAGGTCTATGTCATAAAATCTTCCTACTACAATATATTAGAGAGAAACAAGATAATAAAAATCAAACGTCTGCAATTTATAAAATTGGAGATCTATACTGTTTAAAATGTAAGTAGTTAAAGAAACTGATAATATTGCAACTCTTTTTTGTTTGTTTGTTTGTTTTGGCCTTTAATATCTTGCCCAAGAGGTCTTCTATACCCACAGAAAAACCTTGATATAAGTAAAATCATTTTAAGCATAACAAGACAAAGAATTAATTAGATGTCTATTTTTAACTGTGATTTTATTACCTCTAGATGCAATATTAGTGTTTGCTTTATGGCAATTTTTAAAACTATTTTTGTAAAAAACTAACAGAGGCTTTGATGCTAAAATGTGTTCAGTGTAATCTTATTGGTGGCTGTGAACCGTTTTGTTCAATTAAACTTTAGCTCCAGGATTTATGTAATATTAATTTATTTTTCAAATCATTAAATAATCATATATACTGGATTATGTCTTGGATACTGTATGTAAACAATGGGGGTACAGTGACAGGTAAGAAATTAAAAATGAGGCCGGGCGTGGTGACTCACGCCTATAATCCCAACACTTTGGGGGACCTAGGGGAGTGGATCACGAGGTCAGGAGATCGAGACCATCCTGGCCAACATGGTGAAACTTCGTCTCTACTAAAAATACAAAAATTAGCTGGGCACGGTGGCCTCCACCTGTAGTCCCAGCTACTCAAGAGGCTGAGATAGGAGAATAACTTTAACCCAGAGACAGAGGTTGCAGTGAGTGAGCTCATGCCACTGCACTCCAGCCTGGGCAACAGAGAGAGACTCTGTCTCAAAACAAAACAAAACAAAAACAACAAAAAAGAAATCTGCGATTCATAGTTCTTATTGTTTGGTAGAGTAGGCAGAAATCTAAACAAACAATTATCAGAAAATGTGATGTATTCCATAGAATTTGATACGGGTTATTAATGAAACATTCATATGAGGGAAGCTGATCTTGCTTGGTGTTTGAACTGAGTTAAACAGCAACCCCTCCAAATTCCTGTCTGGAACCTCAGAATATCACATATGTTTGGAAACATGGCATTTGTGAATGTAATTAGTTAAGATGAGGTCATATTAGATTAGAGTAAGCTCTAAATCCAGCTAACTGGATTGACATGTTAGGTGACATTTTATGTTATATGGTAATGCTTCTATTTAATGCCAAAAATATTTGATGTATATATAACATTATATTTACTGTGAAAATTTTGGAAATAAATTTTTCCATAAGCAATTTAAAAACATCAAATATTATTAACCAAAGATTATCACTATTTATATTTGCTAATTTGGTGAGTTTCTTTTCAGTCATTGTTTTCATGAATATTTTACATAGTCTAATTCATTGTGTGTATGAACTTTTATAATGATCTAATTAGCACTTTAAAACATAAAACATTTTTCTCTGTGTCCTTATTTACGAAAGAAACATTTGGATGCAAAGATACAGAAAAACACATGGAGAAATGGGCTGGTGAAGTTAAAGACCAGAGAAATAAGTTATTCTGTTCCAAGTCAGGGAATGCCTGGGGTCACCAGAAACTAGAAGAGGAAAGAAATATTTCTTTCCTAGAGATTTCAGTGGGAGCATGACCTTACTGAAAACTTGATTCCAGAGGCCTAGCCTGTATAACTGTGAGAGAATGAATTCTATTGTTTTATGTCACCTGGTTTATTGTATTTTTTTTTTTTTTTTGAGACAGAGTTTCGCTCTTGTTACCCAGGCTGGAGTGAAATGGCATGATCTCAGCTCGCTGCAACCTCCACCTCCTGGGTTCAGGCAATTCTCCTCCCTCAGCCTCCTAAGTAGCTGGTACTACAGGCACACCCCACCATGCCCAGCTAATTTTTGTATTTTTAGTAGAGACGGGGTTTCACCATGTTGACCAGGATGGTCTCGATCTCTTGACTTCGTGATCCACCAGCCTCGGCCTCCCAAAGTGCTCGGATTATAGGCGTGAGCCACCGTGCCCAGCCGGTTTATTGTAATTTTTATGGTGGCCCTTGGAATCCAGTACAGATTTTAATACCAAAAGAGAGATATTTACACAGCAAATACTTAAAGAAATAGTAGTGGATTTGGAATTGGGTAAAGACTTGAGAGCCAGAAGAATTTTGAGGTGCATTGTCAGAAAAGCTCACATTACCTTTAGGAGACCATTGATAGGAATATGGATGCTAAAGGCAATTCTAGTGAGGGATCAGAAAAAAGTAAAGAGTATGTTAGAGAGCTCTTCTATTGTTTTCAGTAATTGCTTATGTGGCATAAATATCAACGTTAAAGGTGCTTCTGGTATAGTCTCAGAAAAAAATATAAGAAACATGTTACTGGACACCAGTTGAAAGAGAACCTTTGCTATAAAGTGGCAGAAAACTTGGCTGAATTGAGTTGTACTATTGGAGTGGAAAGTAGAATTTGTAAGCTCTGAACTTGAATATTTAGCTGAGGAGATTTCTAAGCAATTGTAAATTATGTGGATTGATTTCTCCCTGAGGTAATAACAACAACAACAAAAAAAAGAGAGAGAGAGAGAGAAAAGACATAGACACTGGAACTTTTAAGTAAAAGTGAACCAATAATTTGGAAAATTCTCGACCTATCCAGATATCAGGTTTTAGGAATACATCCAAGGGTGTGACTAAACAAACTTTTGCTGAAAAGATGATGTGTGACAGGTGAATCCAATCCCCATTTCAGCAGAAAAAAGGAATAGAAATGAGTTACCCAAGAAGGATCTGTAGAGAACCTTCTTGTGTACTGTCATGGATTCCCTTAATATACTTGGGGGACTAAGTCTTTAAGAATACTGTATTAGCAGAAACATTGCCAATATAGACTGAAGGGTAGAGACATCGAATGAAATGAAGGACAGCTGTTTCTTTTCTGGGATATAAGCAGGAAATGAATTTATAGTATTTCTCAAATACTTACATGTGCATATCCATCAACAAAAGGAAAAATTAGGAAAGAGAAAAGAGGCAGAAGCCAGCCAGCCAGGTACATGGCAGGGACTAATGGGGCTTCTGCAGACCCAGAAGAGGAGCTAATGGAGCCTCCTTGAGCCCAGGGGTAGACTGAGCCACAGAGAATTAGTCTCAGGCCTTGCATCCTAGTGGAATTTACCCAACTAGATTCCAAATTTGTTTTGGATCAAATTTTGAATTTGATCTTTTACTAAATCTTCCCATGTTCTCCATTTTGGAATGAAAATATTTATCCTATATCTGTCCTATGTAGTTTAAAAGAGATCCTTTACTAAACCTTCCCATTTTCTCCATTTCGGAATGAAAATATTTATTGTATATCTGTCCTATGTAGTTTACAATCAGATAATTTGTTTTCTGGTTTCACAGGTCCACAGACAGAGGGAAATTTTGCCCCATAATGGATAGTAACCAGAGTCTTATGCATACTTATTTGATGATTTAGATGATGAAACTTGAAACTTTCACAGTTGATTTTATATGAGATTTTAAATTTAGGGCTTATGCTCAAATGAACTAAAACTTTTTGAACGTTAAAATGTGGTAAATGGGAGAGCAGGGGAAGATGGCACTGTAGAAGCAACTCAGGATTGCAGCTCTCAGTGAAGACGCAGAGGGTGAGTTCACACCGCATTTCCAGACGGATCTTTGTTGCCCACAGAATGGGGAAATTCCCAGGTGTAGGAGAGACACGGGATGCCAGCACAGCTGTTTCAGCTGGCAGGGCCATTTTGGCCGGTGCTGCAGCACAGCGGCACTCCGCAAAAAACGCACTGGTCTGGGTGCCCTGTTAAACTGGCAATTTGAGATTTGGGAGGGCAGATTAGCATATTCATCTGATTAAATGGAACTTGGACAGTGAGCCAGGCCAGGAGATTCCCGGGAAGCAAAATGTGAGCCAGTGCAGTGGGTTGCTGTATGGGAAATCACACGATCCTGGGGCCCTTTCAGCAGGCAACTCAAACACCTGGGAGAGAGTCAACCACTCAACTTAAAAAAAACAAAAGGGCTCTGAGGCAGGGAGCCAGGTGATCAGGCTCGACGGGTCCCAACCCCACAGGGACAAACAAAATGGCGATTCGAAACACTTGGAGTTGAGTTTCATGGCGGGCACAGCTGAACCCAGGACAGTGCAGCTCAGTGGGGAAGGGGCATCCACCATTACCAAGACATTCCGCACCTACTGAGGTATTCTCCCATTGCTGATGCAGCCTGCTGTTGCTGAGGCAACCCGCCATAACAGAGAGACTCTGCCAACAGGGCGGAGCCCACGGCAACAGGGTGGACCCCATGCAGCAGGGCGGAGCCTCTGCAGGCAAATAGTGACTAAACTGCCTCCTAGCTGGGCAGACAGTGCAACGGATACTCATAAATAAAGCCCTAACTCCCCGAGACAGAGCATCTGAGGGAAAAAAGGGGTTTTATGACTTCTGCTGCAGCAGACTTAAATGTACTTGCCTAACAGCCCTGAATGAACAATGGAGCTCACAGCTCATTACTTGAGCTCCTATAAAGTACAGACTGTCTCCTCAAGCAGCTCCCTGACCCCCGTATACCCAATGAGTCACCTCAAAAGGACTGATCAGACTGACATTTGGCGGGCATCATTCTGGGACAAAGATAGCAGAAGAAGAAACTGGTAGCATCCCTCACTGTTCCACAGCTGCTACAGGTCTACCCCAGGCAAACAGGGCCTGGAGTGGACCTCAGCAGTCCTACAGCAGAGGGGCTAGACTGTTAGAAGGAAAACTAAGTAACAGAAATACTTCATCATCAACAATCTGGGCCTCCACTCAGAGACTCAATTGAAATATCAGCAACTACTCAGACAACAGGTAGATAAATCCAAAAAGATGGGAAGAAACCAGCACATAAAGGAGGAAAACACCAGAAACCAGAACACCTCACCTCCTACAAAAGACCAAAACTCCTCACCAGCAAGGGAACAAAGCTTGATGGAGAATGAGTGTGATGAAATGATGGAATCAGACTTCAGAAGGTGGGTAATGAGAAACTTCCTTGAGCTAAAAGAACATGTTCTAAATCAATGCAAAGAAACTAAGAACCTTGAAGAAAGATTTGAAAAAAGATTTGAGGAAATGATAACAAGAATGGACAACTTAGGGAGGAATATGAATGAATTGAAGGAGCTGAAAAACACCACATGAGAACTTCACGAAGCATGCACAAGTTTGAATAGCCGAATTGACCAAGCAGAAGAAAGGATATCAGAAGTCAAAGATCAAATCAATGAAATAAAACCAGAAGCCAAGATTAGAGAAAAATGCACAAAAAGAAATGAACAAAGTCTACAAGAAATGTGGGACTATGTGAAGAGACCTAATCTACGTTTGATAGGTATACCAGAATGTGATTGATGAAGACAATGAATCCAAGCTGGAAAATACTCTTCAGGATATTATCCAGGAAAATTTCCCCAACCTAGCAAGGCAGGCCAATATCCAAGTCCAAGAAATACAGAGAACACCACAAAGATACTCTGCAAGAAGAACAACCCCAAGGCACATAATCGTGAGATTCACCAGGGTTGAAATGAAGGAGAAAATGCTAAGGGCAGCCAGAGAGAAAGGTCCGGTCACCCACAGAGGGAAGCCCAGCAGACTCACAGCAGATCTCTCAGCAGAAACTCTACAAGCCAGAAGAGAGTGGGGGCCAATATTCAACATACTTAAAGAAAAGAACATCCAACCCAGATTTCATATCCAGCCAAACTGAGCTTCATAAGTGAAGAAAAAATAAAATCCTTTGCAAACAAGCAAGTCCTCAGAGATTTTGTCACCACCAGGCCTGCTTTACAAGAGCTCCTGAAAGAGGCACTACACATAGAAAGGAACAACCAGTACCAGCCATTCCAAAAGCATACCAAATGCTAAAGAGCATCAACAAAATGAAGAATCTGCATCAACTAATGGGCAAAACAGCCAGCTAGCAACAAAATGGCAGTATCAAATTCACACATACAATATTAACCCTAAATGTAAATGGGCTAAATGCACCAATCAAAAGACACAGACTGGCAAATTGGATAAAAATCCAAAACCCATCAGTGTGCTGTATCCAGGAAACCCATCTCACATGCAAGGATACAAAAAGGTTCAAAATAAAGAGATGGAGGAAGATTTACCAAGCAAATGGAGAGCAAAAAAAAGCAGGAGTTGCAATTCTCATCTCTGATAAAATAGACTTTAAAGCAAAAAAGATCAAAAGAGACAAAGAAGGACATTACATAATGGTAAAGGGATCGATACAACAAGAAGAGCTAACAATCCTAAATATATATGGACCCAATACAGGAGCACCAACATATATAAGGCAAGTTCTTAATGACTTACAAAGAGACTTAGACCCCTACACAATAATAGTGGGAGACTTTAACACTCCACTGTCAATATTAGACAGATCAACCAGACAGAAAATGAACAAGGATACCCAGGGCTTGTACTCAGACCTGGAACAAGCAAACCTGATAGACATTTACAGAACTCTCCATCCAAAATCCACAGAAGATACATTCTTCTCAGCACCACATCACACCTACTCTAAAATTGACCACAAATTGAAAATAAAGCACTCCTCAGCAAATGCAAAACAACTGAAATCATGACAAACAGTCTCTCAGACCATAGTGCAATCAAGTTAGAACTCAGAATTCAGAAACTAACTCAGAACCACACAGCTTCATGGAAACTGAACAACTGGCTCTTCAATGTTGACTGGATAAACAATGAAATGAAGGCATAAATAAAGAAGTTCTTTGAAACCAACAAGAACAAAGACACAACATACCAGAATCTCTGGGACACATTTAAAGCAGTCTCTAGAGGAAAATATATAGCAATAAGTGCCTATATGAGATGAGTGGAGAGATCCAAAATTGACACCCTGTCATCAAAATTGAAAGAGCTAGAGGAGCAAGATAAAAACACCTCAAAACCCAGCAGAAGACAAGAAATAACTAAGATCAGAGCAGAACTGAAGGAGATAGAGACATGAAAAACACTTCAAAAAATCAATATATCCAAGAGCTGGTTTTTTGAAACGATCAACAAAATAGACAGACCACTAGCCAGACTGATAAAAAAGAAAAAAGAGAACAATCAAATAGACACAATAAAAAACGATAAAGGGGAAATCACCACAGACTCCACAGAAATTCAAACCAACATCAGAGAATATTTCAAACAACTCTATGAACATAAACTAGTAAACCTGGAAGAAATGGATAAATTCCTGGACACCTGTGTCCTCCCAAGCCTAAACCAGGAGGAAGGTGAAACTATGAATAGACCAATAACAAGGTCTGAAGTCAAGGCAGCTATTAAGAGCCTACCACACAAAAAAAAGCCCAGGTCCAGATGGGTTCACAGCCGAATTCTACCAGACACACGAAGAGGAGATGGTACCATTTCTTCTGAAACTATTCCAAATAATCCAAAAAGAGGAAATCCTTCCTAAATCATTTTATGAGAACAACATCATCCTGATACCAAAACCCGGCATAGACTCAAGAAAAGAAAACTTCAGGCCAATATCCATGATGAACATAGATGCAAAAATCTTCAATAAAATATTGGCAAGCCAATGGCAACAGCACATTAAAAAGCTAATCCGTCATGATCAAATAGGATTCATCCTGGGGATGCAAGGCTGGTTCAACATACACAAATCTATAAACCTAATTCACCACATAAACAGAACCAAAAATAAAAACCGCATGATTTCTCAATTGATGCAGAGAAGGCCTTTGATAAAATTCAACAGCCCTTTATGCTGTCAACCTTCAATAAACTCAATATAGATGGAACGTATCTCAAAATAATAAAAGCTATTTACGACAAACCAACAGCCAATATCATACTGAATGGGCAAAAACTGGAAGCATTCCCTTTGAAATCAGGCACTAGAAAAGGATGCCCTCTCTCACCACTTCTATTCAATATAGTACTGGAAGTTCTAGCCAGAGCAAAAGAAATAAAGGGTATTCACATAGGAAAGGAGGAAGCCAAATTGTCTCTATTTGCAGACGACATGATAGTATATCTAGAAGACCCCATCGCCTCAGCCCAAAATCTTCTGAAACTGATAAGCAACTTCAGCAAAGTCTCAGGATATAAAATCAATGTGCAAAAATCAGAAGCATTCCTATACACCAATAACAGACTTAAAGAGAGCCAAATCAAGAATGAACTACCATTCACAATTGCTACAAAGAGAATAAAATACCTAGGAATACAACTTACAAGGAATGTAAGGGACCTCTTCAAGGAAAACTACAAACCACTGCTCAACGAAATAAGAGAGGACACAAACAGATGGAGAAACATTCCGTGTTCATGGTTAGGAAGAATCAATATTGTGAAAATGGCTATACTGCCCAAAGTAATTTACAGAATCAATGCTATCCCCATCAAGCTACCATTGACTTTCTTCACAGAACTGGAAAAAACCACCTTGAACTTCATACGGAATCAAAAGAGAGCCTGCATAGTCAAGTCAATCCTAAGCAAAAAGAACAAAGAGGGAGGCATCACACTACTGGACTTCAAACTATACTACAAGGCTACAGTAATCAAAACATCATGGGACTGGTACCAAAACAGAGATATAGATCAATGCAGCAGAACAGAGGCATCGAAGGCAATACAGCATATCTACAACCATATAATTTTTGATAAATCTGACAAAAACAAGCAATAGGGACAGGACTCTCTGTTTAATAAATGGTGTTGGAAAAACTGGCTAGCCATGTGCATAAAGCAGAAACTGGACCCCTTCCTGACACCTTACACTAAAATTAACTCCAGATGGATTAAAGACTTGAACATAAGGCCTGGCACCATAAAAATCCTAGAAGAAAATCTAGGCAAAACCATTCAGGACATAGGAGTAGGCAAGGACTTCATGACCAAAACACTGAAAGTATTGGCAACAAAAGCCAAAATAGACAAATGGGACCTAATGAAACTCCTCAGCTTCTGCACAGCAAAAGAAACAGTCACTAGAGTGAATCGGCAACCAGCAGAATGGGAAAAAATGTTTGCAGTTTACCCATCTGACAAAGGGCTGATATCCAGAATTTACAAAGAACTCAAACAGATTTATAAGAAAAAAACAAACAAGCCCATTGAAAAATGGGCAAAGGATATGAACAGACACTTTACAGAAGAAGACATACATGAAGCCAACAAACATGGAAAAATGCTCATCATCACTGGTCATTAGAGAGAGGCAAATCAAAACCACATTGAGATACCATCTCACGCCAGTTAGAATGGCGATCATTAAAAAATCTGGAGATAACCGATGCTGGAGAGGATGTGGAGAAATAGGACCATGCATGCTGGTGGGAGTGTAAATTAGTTCAACGATTGTGGAAGACAGTGTGGCGAGTCCTCAAGGACCTAGAAATAGAAATTGCATTTGATCCAGCAATCCCATTACTGGGTATATATCCAAAGGGCTATAAATCGTTCTACTATAAGGACACATGCACACGAATGTTCATTGCAGCACTGTTTACAATAGCAAAGACCTGGAACCAACCCAAATGCCCATCAATGATAGACTGGTCTGGGAAAATGTGGCACATATACACCATCGAATATTATGCAGCAATAAAAAATGATGAGTTTGTGCCCTTTGTAGGGACATGGATGAATCTGGAGAACATCATTCTCAGCAAACTGACACAAGAACAGAAAATGAAATACCGCATATTCTCACTCATAGGTGGGTTATGAACAATGAGAACACATGGACACAGGGAAGGGAGTACTACACACTGGGGTCTATTGGGGGGAATAGGGAGGGACAGTGTGGGCGGGGAGCTGGGGAGGTATAGCCTGGGGAGAAATGCCAAATGTGGGTGAAGGGGAGGAAGGCAGCAAAACACACTGCCATGTGTGTACCTATGCAACTATCTTGCATGTTCTGCACATGTACCCCAAAACCTAAAACGCAATAAAAAATTAAAAATTAAAAAAAATGTGGTAAATGTAGTTTTCACTGGGACAGACATAAATTTTGGTGGCAAGAGGACAGGCTGTATTGGGCTGAATAGTATCTGCTTCCCGACAGCCCCAACAACAACAGGAGAAAATTCATGTTCATCCAGAACCTAAGAAAGTGGCCTGATTTGGAAATAGAGTCTTTAAATATTTAATTAGTTAAATTAATATCGGTTCTTACTGATGCTTTAGTAAAAGGAGGAAAATCTGAGTACAGAGACATAGAAGGAGAAGATGCCTCATGAAGGTGGAGGCAAAAGCTGTATTTATGCTTCCTCGAGCTAGGCAATGCCTGAGACCATTAGAAGCTGTGAGATGCAAGGGGAAAGTCTCTAGAGCCTTTAGAGTGGGCACGACCCTCCCAACACTGCTGTCAGACTTCTAGTCTCCAGACAATGAGAGAATGAATTTGTACTGTTTTAAGATACCAATTTTGTAGTAATTTGTAACGAAAACCATCGAAAACCAGTACTGTGAAGAAGAGATAAGGCAGAGCTTCACAGGGGAAAAACAGAGTTGGTTTTAAAGGATAAATATGTTTTATAGGCCTAAAAGAGTAAGATACGTGAGATAAGGAATGAATGTCCAAGTTCTGAAAAATAGAGAAGTTCAATTTCTCAAATAAAAGATGACTTCACACAAAAAATTCTTCTGTAAGAGTAACACATAATAACAACTGTCTGATATTTGACACTGAATACCATTGGGCCAAATTTGTCATGCAGCCCCTCTCCATATGAATCTTCTCCATATGTCCAAAGTTTACTATGATCATGACTATTATTGAACCTGACTTTTAAAAATCAGATTCACAGTTTTATGGAATTATGTACTTTAAGTATATAATGTATATATCTGTAAAACTATCACCACAATCAAGGTAATACACATTTCTATTACCCTTACATGCTTCCTCACACCTCTGCAATATTTTTTCACTCACTCCTATGTCCCAATCCAGGATATAATAAATAAATTTGCTTTCTGCTACTATAGATTAGTTTGCATTGTGTATAATTTTTTACAGAAACATATAGTAAGTACTCTTTTTGACTTGATTTATTTCATGTAGCAAAATCATTTGCAATTTATCTATGTTGTTCTGCATAAGAAAGATTTCTTACTTAACATTTTTAATTTTTTTTTAGCACTTCAAGTGCTTGTCCTTTCTTTGCATTACAAACAATCCAATTATACTCTTAATTATTTTGCAATGTACAATTACTATCAAATACTAGATTTTATTCCTTTTATCTAACTATATTTTTTGTGGCCATTAATCATACCCCTTTCCTTCAACTGCCATTACCTTTCCCAGTCTTTGGTGATCATAATTCTATTCTCTATCTCCAAGAGTTCAATTATTTTAATTTTTAGTTTTCACAGATAAGTGAGAACAAGCGAAGCTGGTCTTTCTGTGCCTGGTTTATTTCACTTATTGTTCTTTAGTCTCATCCATGGTGTTGCAAATGACAAGACCTCACTGATTTTATTGCTGCATAGTAGTGCATTATATGGATATTACACAATTTGTTTATATATTTTCCTGTTGAAGGGCATTTGAGTTGCTCCACTTTGTCATATTACAAATGAAATTGTTACATACATTTGTGTACAAATCTTTGTGTGAGGGTTATGGGCTGAAATGAGTACCAACAAAGTTCATATAGAAAGTGCCAATCTCCAACATCTCAGAATGTGGCTGTATTCGGTGATAGGGTCTTTAAAGAAGCAATTAAAATAAGGTCATTAAGGTTGGCCCTGTTCCAGTATGAATGATGCTCTTTAAAAAAGAGGAAATTTGAACATTTGCTAAAGGACAACTGTGGAAAACATAGGAGAAAGATGGCCATTTGCAAGCAAAGAAAAGAGGCTTTGAAAGAAACCAGTCCTGCTGACACTGTAGTCTCAGACTTAAAGCTTTCAAAATGCAGGAAAACACACTTCCGTGGTTTAGACCACCCAGTATGTCATACATTGCTATAGCAGCCTAGCAAGCTAATAGAGTAGGCATATGCCTTGATTTTCTTTTTATGTGTTATCTAGGAGTGTATATGTTTGGATTGTATTGTAGGGTTAGTTTTTTAAAAGAAATAAACTGACAAACTGTTTACAAAGTGATGCTATCATTTTAAATTCCCACCCACAGCAAATGAGGGTTCTAGTTTCTCTATGCCCTTGCCAATGCATGGTATGATCAATCTTTTTAATTTTAGTCATGCTTGTGGAAGGCGGGGGTGGAATGATATCTAATTGTGGCATTAATTTCATTTTCTTAATAACTAATATGTTGAATGTCTTTTTGCATATGCTATTTTAAGACACAATGAAATAAATCAAATTCAAAAATAATACTTTTACCTCATTATAAGTAACAGGAGAAAATAAATGTTCCTATATATCAAGCCCAGCTGTTTCTCTTTTACAAACTAATGGACTTTTTTCATTGAATACCTTCACTTTTGATCTAAACTTCCCTGGAGCTCAAGAAAATAAGTAAAAAATGGATATTTTAATATTAAAAATTACTATAGGATTTTATACTGCAGTTTTTCAGTTTGGAGCCCTTTCTGCTACATTATCTTTTGAATTACATCTAGGTTATATGCTAGATTTTGGATTATGTTTAAAAAGTCAGAAATTATTCTGAAGTATTTTTGTGTTTTAACACTTTCAGGATTAAGCAATGCTACAGTTCCCCTGCCATTTTGTGTGAACAATGTTGTGGTTTTCCAGCATACATTTGAATGAAACCACTTGGTAATAACTATCTTGGCATTTGAAGGTCCCATTTACTCAAACCTATGTAACTTTGACCTACTAATGTACAAGAGAACTCTGTACCATTGTTTTCAGTAAAGTAAGAAAATGCTTTTCATGATTTCCTTGTTTCAAATATGATCCTGCCACTTACTAAGTGTGTGATTATGTCCAAACTGCATATGGACAAAATCCCTCTGTGTCTCAGTGACTTCATTTATAAAATGTAGATTACAATGATCTCTTCTTCCTGGATAATTAAGCATCTTAAATGAATAATATATGTAAGTTGCTTAGAATTTTTAATACTTTGTGTAGTAAGCACATGATAGTAAGAGGCTCTGTTATATAAATATGGTTCATAATTTTAACTTATTGATACTTTTGTAGCATTTGATAAAAGAAGATATGGAATGGTGCCTGATATACAGGGCTTCCAATTCCAAAGGAGTCTGGAATTACATTTTTGTGGCTGCTTATTGAAAATCTTATTGATATAAAGAAATGTTTATGTAAAAGAGTTTATCTATTGCTTTCTATTATAAAGGTAATTCAAATTATAATAAGGAAAACCTTGAGAGATTCTTGTTATTTTCTTAACATGATTTTAGTTCCACCACAAGGGGCTAAATGCCAACTCCAAAGCATTTCCTGATATGTTAGATCAATTTAAATGCCTGATCAATCAAAATGCTTTTCCTTTTACCTTTTTGCTTCAGTATATATAGGTACTGCAGACAAAACAAATGAAAGAAAAATATCAATCAAATTTTTTGATTGCTGAAGGAGTAATAGCTTTGCATTTCCTGAATTATGTACAATTTTAAAGGTCAGCCAACAGCACTCTGTGTGAAAGAATAAGTACAAACACGAAAATGAATGGTGATTAATTAAAAGTAAATTGGGTGAGAAATTTGAATTTTCACTTATTTTTCCTATGTGGAAGGTTCTCATCTCTTAATAAATGGTTGAGACAAATGCTTAGTGATGCTAGCTAATGAAGGTATTAAAAGAGGAATGAACTTTATTTGGGGAAAACATTTCAGATGGAAATATCTTACATTATTTTCCCACAGGTAATTTTTACTTTCTAAGAGCTTAGAAGTGCATTTTGCCGATTTTAATTATCTGACCATTAAGAAGAATGGAAATTTTTTTTGCAAGCAGCTAAAAGAATTTCCAGTGCTATAATGTGTTTGGAGAACCCAAAGTGAATTATTATTTTATTTTTAATTCAAACTTGGCTTAGATTTGGTCCTCTAGGAGATAAACTGGAAGACATTGCTTTTGAAAGAATAATAAGAATAACAATATTAAGGGTTTATGTTATTCACTAATTGTTTTTTATTCATTCCCAAATGGCTGAAAATGTCTCTTGGTAAATTTTCCAAGTGTTTGCAGGTGCCAAATATGTCGAAATTGCACCTGCAGAGTTCTATGAATGTGATTTCAGTAAGCTTCATGCTGCACAGTATGTAGTAAAAGCAATAAAAACAGATGGACCTAGGGACAGCTGGAATCTGAGAAGAAAAAAATGAAAATAACAACAAAAGCAACAGAAACAAAAATCTGGCAATTGCTATCAGTGTAGTTCTCATCTTTCAGTGGATTAGGGAGTGCAGCAGGGCTTTTCTGCATGAAATCACTAGCAGTTGAATTACAAATAGGAGACAAATTGCACAGACTTCTCAAATTAGTAACCCAACTAAAAATAACATAGAGTAATAACATATAATCCCAGATATGTTTATAATAAACTAGACCCAAGTATCCCAGGACCAGCTGCCAAATTTCCTCAATAGTCTTACCTTCTCTGACTTCATTTTCTGTTGTATTCTTTCATTAAATTCTATAGATCCTTCCTGGAATTTGATTCTCTAATTACAGAACTTTTCCATCTCCATGGCCAAAAATTAGCCTACTCATTATTTCAAACGAGAACCATTACAAAGATGCCCTATTACTAGCAACATGATATGGCATAATGGAGATTCCACATGCAATTTTAACTGATTTTAACTTCATCGCTTGCCAGTTCCACCCTTCGAAAACTTAACTACCTGATATAAAAACACAACAAGTAACTCATTTCTCTATAATAATGGAAGAATCAAAGGATGAAGGTAGGTGCAGTTTATGTTATACAGCTGGTAATGCATTAACTATGTACTAAAACAAAGCAGTTTGGGTAAAAGAACACAGCATAAAGCCTGATACTCAATGAAATTTTCTTCCTATTTCCGACTCAAGCTCAAGATCTATTTTCCAAAAATATACTGTATATTTTTTCTTTTAAGGATTAAAAATGCCAAATGTATTAAATACTAATTAGCACTATAACAGCATGTGTTTCAAATATCTTCCACTGCCTCTTTAGAATCATTCTCTATCATTCCACAAACTTATTTTCCCTAAAAAGGGGGAAGTAGAAATGTAAATCAAGTTATAAAGTTATTATAGTGGTTCAGACAATAGTTAGTGATAGTTTGAGTTAAACATAATATGCTGAAGAATGGTCAAATTGAGATATGTTGTACATTGAAATAAGAACTCATGAAGAATGTGAAGAGATCCATTGGGTAGGTGTATTAGTCAGGGTTCTTCAGAGAAACAGAACCAAAGAACTATCCAGTCATGCATAGATTACCAATAGGAATATGTTTTGTAACTTGTTTGGTAATTTCTTCATTGCATGGACATCATAGAACTCTATGAATATCTAGATAGTATAGCCCACTATACACCTAGGCTAAATGGTACAGCCTATTGCTCTTAGACTATAAACCTGTACAGCATGTTACCTTACTGAATATGGTAGGCAATTATAACACAATGGTAAGTTTTGTGTATCTAAACATATTTAAACACAGAAGACATAGAAGAGGTAGAGTAAAAATACAGTATATAAGATTTTTAAAATGATACACCTGAATAGAGCACTGTATTTGTCAGGGTTCTCTAGAGAGACAGGACTAATAGGATAAATGCATATATGAAAGGAAGTTTATTGAGGAGTATAGACTCACATGATCACAAGGTGAAGTCCTACAATAGGCTGTCTGCAAGCTGAGGAGCAAGGAAGCCAATCCAAGTCCTCAAACCTCAAAAGTAGGGAAGCCAACAGTGCAGCCTTCAGTCTGTAGCCGAAGGTTCAAGAGCCCCTGTCAAACACTGGTGTAGATCCAAGAGTCCAAAAGCTGAATAACTTGGAGTCCAGTGCTTGAGGGCAGGAAGCATTCAGCACAAAGGATGGAGTCCAGAAGACTCAACCAGTCTAGTCCTTCCACTATCAGTCTGTTTTTTATTCAAGCTGTGCTGACAACTGATTAGATAGTGCCCATCCAGATTGAGGGTGGGTCTGCCTCTCCCAGTCCACTGACTCAAATGTTAATCTCCTTTGACAACACCCTCACAGACACACCCAAGAACAATATTTTGCATCCTTCAATCCAATCAATTTGATACTCCATATTAACCATCACAGGCACACAGCATAAATGGCACCTGAAGGATTGGAAATTACTTTAGATAGGTTAATGACTGACTAATGAGTAAATATGAAGGCTATGATCTCGCTGTATACTACTGTAGACTTTATAAATATGATACAAATATTCTACACTAAATTTATTAAAAATATTTTTCTTTAACAATACATTAACCTTAGTTAACTTTAACTTTTTAACTTTATAAACTTTTTTAAAATTTTTGACTCTTTTGTATTAATAATTTGCTTAAAACATCAACACATACAGCTATACAAAAACATTTTACTTCGTTTTTTTTAATTTTTTTAATTTTTATTTTTTAAATTTTTTATTGGATTTTAGGTTTTGGGGTACATGAGCAGAGCATGCAAGACAGTTGCGTAGGTACGCACATGGCAGTGTGCTTTGCTTTGCTTCTCCCCTTCACCCACATTTGGCATTTCTCCCCAGGCTATCCCTCCCCACCTCCCCCTCCCACTGGCCCGCCCCTTTTCCCCCCAATAGACCCCAGTGTTTAGTACTCCCCTTTCTGTGTCCATGTGTTCTCATTTTTCTGGAGAACATTTTTTTTTGAGATGGAGTCTTGCTTTGTTGCCCAGGCTGGCATGCAGGGATGTGACCTTGGCTCACTGCAACCTCTGCCTTCTGGGTTCAAGTTATTCTTCTGCCTCAGCTTCCTGAGTAGCTGGGATTACAGGTGTCCCCCACTACATTCAATTACTTTTTTTATTTTACTAGAGATTGGGTTTCACTATATTGACCAGGCTGGTCTCAAACTCCTGACTTCAAGTGATCTGCCAGCCTCAGACTCTTAAAGTGCTGGGATTACAGGCATGAACCACCGCGCCTGGTTCATTTTCCTTTTTTATATTATTATTCTATGATATTATCTTTGTTTTTATTTTTTAATTTTAAAAATGTTTCTAAAATAATGACACAAACACACATTTTAGCCTTGGCTTACACATGGTCAGTATCATCAATATCATTCTGTTCCACATCCACATCTTATCCCACTGAAAGGTCTTCAGGACCAATAATATGCATGGAGCTGTTATCTGCCATGACAATTTCTAATTCTGGAATACTCCTGAAGGACTTGCCTGCAACTGTTTTGTTGTTAACTTAAAAAATAAGTAGAAGGATGATACTCTGAAATAAACGGTATAACATAGTAAATAAATTAACATATTCATTATTGTCATTATCAAGTATTATGTACCCTCTGTAGCTGTGTGTGTTAAACTTTTGTAGGACTGGCAGCTCAGTAGGTTTGTTTACACCAGCATCACCACAAACATGTGAGTAATGTATTGTACTACAGTGTCAGAACTCTATTACATCACTAGATGATAGGAATTTTTCAGCTTTTTATAATTTTATGGGATCATCATCATATATGTGGTTCATCATTGACTCAAGTGTCATGTGGTGTATGACTATGTATATGTGTGTACATATGTATATATAACATATGTTTCTATTTATGTATATATTGAAGATGAGATTTGCTATGAGGGATTTGCTAAAGTATTTTATTTTTGAGACTAAATCTCAAGATCTTCAAAACAGGCTGAAGGACAAAGAGAGCAGATGGTAGGTATAGTTCCAGTGTGAATCCCAAAGCCTGAGAAATTGGAAAGGCAATGATCTTACATGACAGTTACCATGTTTCCCAGGCTGCTCTCATAATTCTGAGCTCAAATGATCTGCCTGCCTTGGTCTCCCAAAGTGCTGGGATTACAGGTGTGATCCACTGCACCTGGCCCCTTTCTACACACACATGATTTCATCTAACCTTAATACCTTCCCAAAGGCCCCATCCCATGTAAACACTCACTGTGGGGGAAAAAAAAACAAATTTAAGGGGTAAGTAGTTATATATTCTTGAAGAAAAAAGAAGATATAGTAATTTTTTCACCCACAATTGCATGATTTTAAACAGATTTTATTTTATGCTTCATATGTTTGCATTTTCTGGATTTTAATTAGAAGGCATATCTTTATATAAATTTTCAAAATTTATCACTTTTTATGCTGCTGACAAGAAACTGATTTTAAATACAAATATGAAGATTAATTAAATATAAATAATGAAAAAATATTTATATTTTTCATGGTGCAGTGGCTCACACTTCTAATCCCAGCACTTTGGGAGGCTAAAACAAAACAAAACAAAACAAAAAACATGAAAACACTAATCAAAAGAAATATTGAGGGACTATACTAATAACATACAAATTAGACTTTGGAATGATAAATATTACTAGAGGAAAAGAGAAATATTTCATGTTGATAAGAGGGTAAATTCATCAAAAGGACATACCAAACTTAAATGTGTATAAGCCTAATAAAAGTACTTCAAAATATACGAAATGTGCACTAATATAACTTGAAAAGGGGAACAGAAAATGCACAATTTGGAATGGAATTGCTTCACTCTTCTTTTAGTAATCGAAAGAATAAGTAGATTAAAAATCAGTAATTACACAGTAAACCTGAACAACACTAGCAAGCAACTTGACCCAACTGATGTTTTAGAACATTTTAGCTAATGATCACAAAATAGGTACCCTTCAGTGCACACGGAGAAGTCACCAAAATAGACAATAGCATTGAAAATGAAAATCAGTGAATTTAAGTGGATTAAAATCATATAGAATATGTTCTTTGAGTACAATTAAATCAAACAATTAATTAGCAGCAGAAAGATGACTGGCACCCTTGAAATACTTGAAAATATCATTCACCATATTTACTACTAAAATATTTTGTATGTGAAATGATCAAAGTGGACTCTCACAAAAAGTCAATTAAAAATTATAAAAATCCTATAGCTAATGTTATACTTTATTGTGAAGGACTGAATGCTTTCTTCCTATATGGGGAATAAGGCAAATTTATCTGCTCTTACCACTCTAATTCAACATTGATTGAAGGTCCTAGTCAATGTAATAAGGCAGGGCAGTGAAATAAAAGTCATATGCTAGAAAGAAAGAATTAAAGGTGTAATAGTTCAGAAATGATATGATTTCTTACATAAAATATCTTAAGCAATTTCCAAAAATACTTCCAGGAGCAAAAAATAAACTTAGTAAGGTTACAAAATATAAGTTCAATATATACTAGCACAAACCTGTGAAAACTGAAATAATAAAATAACATTTATAATAGCATCAAAAATGCTTGAGCATGTAAGAATAAATTTTACAGCTAGGTGTAGAACATGAGCAATATGAATTACAAATGTTCCTGTAAAATTTAAAAAGAAATGAAGTGAAATATTGGGTTCATGGATTAAAAGATTAAATATTCTCTCATTAACTCTTAAAAAAATAATGTATAGAGACATTATGACCCAATAAAAATTCTGGAATCTTTTGAGATAGAAAATACAGTCTATTCTGTGTATATTAAAAGTTTAAAGACCCTAGAATACGAGAAACAAGTTTTAAACAGAAGGGCAAAGTAGTAAATCATATGCTATCTGATTTCATGACTCGCTATAACATTACAGTAATCAGTGTATTAATATGAAAGTATCTCTAAATAGTCCCAATCATATTTGGTCTATTGATTTTCACACAGGAAATACTACCAAGGAATGAAAAAAAAAAATGAGTTACTGATACATGGAAAGAAAACCTGAATGAATGAATGGAATTCATTCCTTCTATGTTAAGAAAGCCAGTCATAAAATATTATACACCATATGAGGATAACATTTATATGGAATTTAACAATTGACAAAATGATAATGATACAAATCATACTAATGTTTGGGGTGAGGGTGGGGAAAGGATATTGATTGCAAAATGATTTGAGAATGACTTGAATATTCCTCATTTTGATTGTTGTATCAGTTAAACAACTGCATACCTTGTCAAAACTGATCAAGCTATATTCCAAAAGTGGGTGAATCTTACAACTCAATTTTTTTTAAATAGATGATTTTAGCATCTCTTCCCATTCAATTACTGGACTTTTCATTTTCTTGAGATTTTTTAGTAAACTTTTTATTCAGAATAGTTTTAGATTTACAGAAAATGTGCAGAGGTAGTAGATAATTCCTACATATTCAGTTACTTGTTTATCCTATTGTTAATATCTTACATTAGTATGGTGAATCTGAAACACTAATGAACTGATATGGATACACTATCATTGGCCGTACTCAGTGTTTTATTCAGATTTGTTTAGTTTTTCCTAAAGTCCGTTTTCTGTTCTAGGATCCCACTCAAGAAACCACAGTACATTTAGTCATGTAATGCTTAGCTTCTCTTAACCATGACATTTATCACAGCTTGATCTTAATGACCTTGGCAGTTTTGAGGAGTACTGGTCTGGTATTTCATAGAATATCCCTCACTTAAGATTTACATGAGGGTTTTTTATTATTATTAATTATTTCCTTATTTATTTTAGACTAGGGTTATGTGCTTTTGGAAGAAGATCACAGAGGCAAAGCTCTATTTTCATCACATCTTATCAAGAATATACACTACCAACATGATATTTCACTGTTAATATTGATACTAGTATTTGTCTGTTCTCACATTGTTATAAAGAAATACCTGAGACTAGATAATTTATAAAGAAAAGTGGTTTAGTTTGTTCATGGTTGTGCAATCTGTACAGGAAGCTGATGCTGGCATCTGCTCAGCTTTTGGGGTGGCCTCAGAAAAGTTACAGTTATGGCAGAAGGTAAAAGGAAAACAGCCACACATATGGCCAAAGAAGGAGCAACAGACCAAGGAGAGAGGTGCCACATACTTTTAAATAACCAGATCTGGTGAGAAGTCACTCACTGTTATTAGGGCAGTACCAAGAGGATGTTGCTTAGGCTTTCATGAGAGATTTGCTCCTATGATTCTATCACCTTTCACCAGACCCCACCACCAATACTGGGTATCACAATTCAATATGAGATTCAGGTGGGGACAAATATACAAACTATATCAACACTTATGATTTGGCTCATGTAGTGTTTGTTAGGTTTCTCCAATGTAACATTACTCACTTTGCTTCTCTTTTAACAGTGAACTCTTTAGAAGGAAGTCAATATGAGCATCCCTCACTTAAGGAATGAGAATTGTCCCTGACGTTCTTGATAATAAAAATCGATTCCGCAAATTTTTGGTATGTTTCTGCATAGAAAGTGTGTCTCATAACAAACCCCATTTTGTTATTTATGCATTTGATCATTTATTTATGTCAGTATAGATGACATGGTGTGACTCTGTATCCCCATCCAAATCTCATCTCTTAGCTCCCATAATTCCCACATGGCATGGGAGGGACCTGGTGGAAGATAACTGAATTACAGGGGCAGACCTTCCCCATGCTGTTCTCATGATAGTTAATAAGTTTCACTAGATCTGATGATTAAAAAAAAATTTTTTTTTGACTACTCCACAATGGTAGATCCACTGACATTTTGCACTTGGCTCTGAGAAAAGCTGTAGGCACTCATTATAAGCCTGCAAAAGCAGCCCTAAGGCAAGCTGTACCCCACAAAGCCACAGTGGTGGAGCATTTCAAAAGCATGGGAACCCACCTCTTGAATCAGCATGACCCAGATGTGAGACATGGAGTCAAAGAAGATAGTCTTGGAGCTTTAAGATTTGGCTGCCCTGTTGGATTTTGAACTTGCATGGGGCCTGTAGCCCCTCTATTTTGGCCAATTTGTCCCATTAGAATGGCTGTATTTGCACAATTCCTGTACCCTCATTGTATCTAGGAAGTAACTAACTTGCTTTTGATTTGACAAGCTCAGAGGTAAGAAGGGACTTGCCTTGTCTTAGAGGAGACTGGACTGTGGACCTTAGAGTTAATGATGAAATGAGTTAAAACTTTAGGGGACAGTTGGGAAGGCATGCTTGGTTTTGAAATGTGAAGACCTGAGGTTTGGAAGTGGTCAGGGTGGAATAATATTATTTGGTTCATGCCTGTAACCCCAGCACTTTGGGAGGGTGAGGTGGGTGGATCATGAGGTCAGGAGAATGAAACCATCCTGGCCAACACAGTGAGACCCCTGTCTCTGCTAAAATATATATACATATATTTATAAGCCGGGCATGGTAGTGCATGCCTGTAGTCCCAGCCACTTGGGAGGCCAAGGCAGGCAATTGCTTGAACCCAGGAGATAGAGGTTGCAGTGAGTCAAGATTGTGCCACTGCACTCCAGTCTGGCAACAGAGCAAGATTCCATCTCAAAAAAAAAAAAAAAATACTGTTTGGCTCTGTGTTCCTACCAAAATCTCATCTTATTGCTCCCATAGTTCCCACTTGCTATGGGAGGAACTTAGTGGGAGATAAATGAATCATGGGAGTGGGTCTTTCTTATGCTTTTTTTTATGATAATGAATAAGTCTTAAAAATGGGAGTTTCCCTGCCCAAGCTCTCTCTTTTTGCCTGCGGCCATCCATTTAAGACATGACTTGCTTCTCCTTGTCTTCCACCATGATTGTGAGGCCATCCCAGCCATGTGGAACTGTTAAGTCCATTAAACCTCTTTTTCTTCCCAGTCTAGGGTACAATTCTATCAGCAGTGTGAAAACAGACTAATGCAATGGACTTGTGGGTATTAATTTAAAACTTGCTATTTATTTTGTTCTTCAAATTGTCTTAGGTTTGGTCACTAGAAATTCTTTCATTTAGCTCCTGTAGCTTTTTGACATATCCATAGTTACGTACTTTTTGTTTGCTTGTTTCTACTTCTAAGTACTTTCTTACTTTCTGGAACTAAAAGATGTCCAGGCTTGTTTTATGTATTCCCTGTTCCAACCCTAGAATCAGCTATTTCTCCAAGGAAGGATGTTTTCTTTTACTGGAGATCAAGATTTGAAAATTATTGTCCTAATTACTACTGGATGCTGTTGTTTCTGTGCCATTTCAGTTGAAAAAGCAAGAACTATCTAAATTTGAAATATTAATATTCAAAAATCAGAAATTTAAATACATTTTAAATAAAATTTGTTAAAAGGAATTTTTCTAATTCAGAAATTTGAAATTTAATAAATTTTAAAATTTTAAATCCAAAGATATTTACACTATGATTTTTTTAAAAAACTGTATTTTAAATTTTCTATACTTACTTGTATTTTGATCTACCTACCTGACATTATTTGTATATTTCATGATTTATGGGTGAAACTTGATTTTTTTTATTGGTGATATCTAATTGATCTAAAGCAATTTGCTAAAAAGAATTTCATATTTTCCCATAAATAATTAGCAGCAGGCTTGTATCCACAATGTACAAAGAAAATATTGCAAAACAGTTGAAAAACGACAATAATTAAAAAAAAAAAACTGATGGAGCAACTAGATGGTAGTTCACAAACAAAAATAATAAATCATTAAATAAATTCATGAAAATTTGTTCTGTTTCATTATCTGTCAAATAAATAAAAATTTCCATTGCAATGGGATACCATTGTATAACTATGAGAATGTTTAATGTTTAAAAGATTAAAAATATTATATGTTGATGAAGACATGGAATAAGAGAAATTTTCATTCACTACTGTGAATAGGTTTATTGGTACAAATCCTTTTGAAAAACAATTATCATTATTGACTGAATTTGAGCATGCTCAGGTATATTCCAGTAGAAATGAACACACCTGTGAACAAAAGACATGCGTAGAGTCATGGCCATAGCCCCTTTTGAAAGCAATTTAAAGATATATTTAAGAGTAGCATGATGAAATTGATCACATGTTCATGTAAGGTAATATTAAACAACAATAAAAATTATCAAAATATTTGGGTATTTTTTAAAAGCACATACTTTATAATTTAATTTACATAAAGTTAAAAGATAAGCAAAAGTATTGTATTGTGTTAGAAATCACAGGTGTGTTTTGGGGGGTGAAAGCACGATAATGTTTAGGAGGAGGTTTTTTTGTCTTCCGTGTTGTTAATGGTTTATTTCTTGGCTTACATGGTATTTACAAGAGTTTGTTAAACTCTGTGGTAATTTATATCCATAGACTTAAATTTGTGAACTTTTCCGTGTGCATGTAATGCTTCAATTTTTAAAAGAATTAAAAATATAATACATAAAAATAGCAAAAAAGGGATAAAGTGTATGTAAGCACAGTGTTATGCCTTGCTTTCATTTGATATCATGGGAGCTGACTCCTTTGCAAACCCAAAGAAGTAACACTTGGAATAAAGATGAAATTTAAGGCTTTGTGAGACAAGGAACAGAGGCCCGTTCTTTTAGAGTAACTTAGTTTGCAGAGAAAAGTGCCATGAATTAGAATAAACAACTTGTCCTCTGATTTAGTGCATCTGTCCACGATCTGGAAACAGTGTTACATTCCTCTCTGAAAAATGACACCTAAATGAGGAGAACAACAATAAAGGCAATAACTGCAAAGATTTCTTTCTTTGTAAATGTTTCATGTACATTAATAACAATTTAATTTATGAGGATTAATGACATTTTGATGAACACCAAAGCAATTAATGATTAATCTAGTTATTATAGAGTGCTTCTGATTGAGATAACACTTTGTAATCCTGGCATTAGCACAATCCATCTGGCTCTGAAATATATGCATATTTAGATGCAATCATAAAACGCTGCAGTCTGAACACTAATAATATATTTAAAAAATTCACAATTGCCAAATAAAATATTTGTATTCACTTGTCAAAAATATAGCTCTTAATAAATATGTTCTTTTTTCAGTCTTGCCTGAACTTAGATGAGTTTGAACTCGCTTTTACTATTTAGAACTTGTAGTAGCTTTATTTCTCTGGTAAGATGATACAAATGCATTTTTTATAATTTTTTGCCCTTATGTTCTAAGCATGAAGACCATGTAAACTGTCAATTAATAATTATTCAAATTAAAATAATATTTCTTGACATTGTTTAACAATGTTGTGAAAAAATTTTCTTCTGAAAAGTTCCAAAGTGTGTATGGTTGATGGTACTACAATTGAGCTACTAATTTTGTCCTAAATACCTTTTAAAAAATTTAATATGAATAGCAGCTACAAACATCCTGGTTCTTCTAATCACTTGCTATCAATACCTTCTGTAAAGTAAAAAAACAACAACTATGAAATAAGAATTATAAACAGTATGGAAGGTTACTCAAAAAACTGAAAATTAAATTACCATATAATTCAGAAATCTCCCTTCTGAGTATCAAAAAATATTAAAACAGGATCTCAAAATTATATTTTCACCCTCATGTTTATTTCAGCATTATTTACAGTACACTATATGAAAAAACTATTTAAATGTCCTTCGATAGATGAATGTATAAGGAATATGAGATAAATGCATCCAATGGAATATTATTCAATCACAAAAAAGGAAGTCCTGCCATATGCAACACATACATAAACTTTAAGAACATTATGCTAAGTAAAATAAGCCAGCCTTAAGGGACCAATAATTCCTGATTCTTCTTACTGTGGGGTATCTAAAATTGGCAAACTCATATAAGCAGAAAGTAGAATGAAGGTTATCAGGGGCTTAGGGCAGGGGAAATGGGAAGTAACCGTTCAACAGAAAAATGTTTCAGTCATGCAAAATGAGTAAATTTGGAGATCTGTTCTACAAACTGTACCTTGCTTATAGTTAACAATATTGTACAATACACTTGAAAATTTGTGAAAAAGATGGATATCATGTTATGTGTTCTTACCACAATAAAAAAAAGTGTAAGAAAAAAATATATAAAACATTGTAACTTCAAAATCAAAACACCAATGGCAACATATGTGAAGTGCAAGGTGGATTACATTTGTAGAAACGTTTTTAACTCTCTTTCATTTATTGTCTCTAAATACAGCACTGTCCACTCTAATGGAACAATATGCTCAATTATTGGGAAATCCATATTAAGAGACTTCCTTTTTCTGTCAACATTTTTGTTTGGGTTACAGATGATTGATGGTATAGTAATTAATGTACTCACATTTTTTAAACTGGAAAGTCTAGTAAATCATACACTAAATATTAATATTTCATAACTTTTCTTTTCTCTAATTACTCAATTCTTTGGATTGAAATGACTTGCCATTTTTGTTACATACTTATTTAACTTCAGAATTTATAAAATAAAGTAGGTTTTAACTCTATAATGAACATTATGTTACATGAGTTTACATAAATTATCACATTGAATTTGTATTCATTTTAATTAATAGGATTTATATTTATATATTCCAGGTGACAAAAGACTGTCTCAAAGTTTTAACAACTTGCCTAAAGTCTCATAACTAATAAGTAGAGAAATAGTTAATCATCTCTGGGCCATCTTGCTGAAGTCAATGTCCTTTCTATTATTTCCTTCTATTCAAAAGTTTTTTTTCACTAGTCCCTTGTAGAGGCCAGGTGTGGTGGCTCAGGCCTGCAATCGCAGCACTTTTAGAGGCCGAGATGGGTGGATCATGATGTCAGGAGTTCCAGACCAGCCTGAGCAACATGGTGAAACCCTGTCTCTACTAAAACTACAAAAATTAGCCAGGTGTGGTAGTGCATGCCTGTAATCCCAGCTGCTCTGGAGGCTGAGGCAGGAGAATCACTTGAACTTGGGAGGCAGAGGTTGCAGTGAGCCTAGATCAGGCCATTATACTCAAGCCTGGGCAACAGAGTGAGACTGTCTCAAAACAAAACAAAAAAAATAATATCCGTGTAGAACAAGCTTTCTGAGGAAACCAGTTTAAAAAATTGTTTTTTCTACCATAGTGGCTTCTTTTTCAAATTGGTTTTATCATAAATGTGATTTTCATTATGCTTGCTACAATGAAGTTGAACATACTATGTTAAGATAGACACAACAAGCCACATAAATTATTATTCAATTTATATGAAATGTTCAGAATAGGGAAATTCATAGAGAAAAGAAAAACAGATTAATGCCTGTCAGATGCTGGTAAGAAAGAAAAAATAGGAAGAAACTGCTAATGAGTATGGAGTTCCTTTTTGGGTTTATGAAAATGTTTACAATTAGATAATGGGGGTATATAACTGAAACTATACTAAAATCATGAAAATGGTGAATTTATTTTAAATAAATTATATATTAAAAGTGCTCTTATTAAAAATTAAATAGATTCAAGAGGAATTATACATGGTTATCAGGCATAGAAGTCACCAAATAAATGCAGATTCAAATTGATTGTCAAGAATTAGTGAGTTTGAGAAGGGAATACATTCACTTTTTGCCTAGCTAGGTTGGCCTCGGGAACAACAGAGATAAAGGTATGAATTTAACTCCTATATTTACCAACCATGGGATGCTGGACAAGCAATTTTGGGTTGCTGCTGCTGATTAGTTTGCTGTAAAATGAGAATAATAACATTCACCTTACTGAGTTGATGAGTGCTAGAGGAGAAACAATATTCAAACATCTGATACCGGGTGTATCACAAAGTTTTTAGTTGCCAGCAATAGTGTCTAAAACTTTTTACTTGCCTTGTCCATGGCTGGCCTATAAGCCACACAAGGGAGTGGGGGAAAAGAAAGGTGGAGACAGATTGGGGCTCACCACAAATATTGAAGAGTCATTTTCTGCATTATAGTTATTCACATAGTGTGAAACTACAGGTGTGGGGTGGATAGGAGACACTTTGTATTGCATAATCCTATGGACCATTCTTGTACTATGTGCATATTTCTATCTTGCCATATTTGTGTGTAATTTTCCTAATAATAAAACAGACAATCTGCCAATTTATTTAGAATATCACCATTAAAAAATGAATATTCTAAAAATCGAAAATGGATCAGGAAGAAGCTACTCCCAAGATGTAATTTCATCAACTTATCTGGAAAACAATTTGAGGGCCTCAATGAATTTAAGTCAATTGTTCCAGTAACTCTTTCAGAAATTTCTTACAATAGACAATTTAAAAAATACAAATAAGTTTTAATGCGTACTAATGCCATTTCTAGGGTTACTTATAATGACAATAAAATTGGAAATGGAATAAATAATAATTTAGTAAATTGCATTTTTCTGGTAATAACTTGATGATGAGAAATAACAAAATGTATCATTGGTGGTAAAAATATTAAGGTGATAAAACCTTCAAATGTTTAATTCTCAATCTTAGGTGTTGAAGACTGTGCAGAAAGAGGCATATGTACTGGTGACAATTCTGTCAAATAGAAAAGTTAATTAAGGTGAAGTGTAATCTGATGATTATATAATAAAATAATAGTATAGTTATCTATTGTTGATAAAAGCAAATATAAAAAATACAATTTTAATTTAAATTCCTTAATTCATGCAATTTTTTCGAGGTTTTAGAGTTTGTTTCTCAATTTGCCTTTTTAACTTATATTATTGCTGAACCCACTGTATTTTCTTGGCAATGTGCTTTTAACTAGGGGGAGCATTTGTGAGATTTGTGTGAAAATTAAATAAAACTTAGTTTTTTCTTCCCCTGAGTTTTCACAAACTTTTTTTTCCTAAGAAAAACACTTTTTCAAAAGGGTGAAAGAAAGCAGTCTGGAAGCTGCATAATGCAGCTGTTCTGTGTTATGGATTTCTGAAGACTTCCTATGGTTTCAGGGTGAGAAGAGCTACTGGAGATGAAATAGAAAGAATTTATTTCCTATACTGAAATAGGATTCAGTTCTCCGGTAAGTTTCAGTGGAGCAAATCTGTTTGCTTTATTTGTGCGACGAATGAAATAGCAGAACACACAGAAAACTTTTTATTTTTTAACAGAAAACAGAACAAAAAATAATAACTGTTTTGAAATTAGCATTGATTCAGTGTCCTGGAAAATATTTTGACTTGTAAGCTTTTCTTCTATTACTAGCCAACACTTTTTTTAAAGTAGGTATGTGGAAGAAATTATTGTAGTAATTTTATTGATATAATTGCATGTTAGATCCTTGTATTGGAGCATTAACTTGTAATTATGTTTTTGGTAAATTTAAACACACTTTCATTAAATATTATGAGTGGTAATTCTCAACTATCTCACGGTAGGTCTCAAGAAAAAAATTACACTTTCAATCTAGACCATTTTTTTAAAGAGGAGATGACTAGCATATTTTTAAAGTTGTCACTTTTAAATTTATGCTACAATACAGATTGTATAGAAATCTCTTCTAATTTTTAAAAAATTAAATACAGGTTTCAGAAACAAGTAGCTCAAATTTTTTATACCTTTTTATTTTCCTGGCAATTAGAACAAAAATACTTGGTCCTCAGAGGAAAAATATGTACATATTTTCAGTTATCTATACACATTTACAACTGATATATCCTACAGAGCCAATTAGAGAAATGATTTTAGAAATCTATTTGAATTTCTAGTGAACATCCCTAATTTGGGTGACAAGGTTCTTAGATAAAATAAAAATTCATAGGTAGAAGTAAAAATTTTTCATGCTGTAAATGTTAGAATTGAGTATAATTATGATTTGTTGTCATCGTAAATATATTGTTGTCTTGAAAAGTAGTGCAGTAATTTGAAGAGAATCGAACCAAAAATCCCCTACAGATGAGAGGAGATAGGATGCTTTTGCAATTTAGAAGGCAAAATGTGCTTTTTGTTGTTTACGTTGTTAGGTTTAGACTCTTTCTTTGAACAATAGCCTTATATACGTCACCTAAGCCTCTTTAAAAAACCTGATGCCAAATCAAAGCAGAGTTTTCAATTACCAACAAGCATTTCTGTTTAGCTATTATATGTACTCATTTTAAATTATATTTTGAAAAATGCTGGGTGTCTTTTTTTTTAATTGACTGCAAAGTTCCAGCCTCCCAGGTTTTCTTTTTGATGAGCTATGAAGAAGGTTTTTTAATGAGTTGGTAAGTGACATTGATTACCATTAAATCACATCAAGGAGAGGAAACAATGCTATTAGCTTATAGTTTTCTGCCTTCAACAACAGGATGTGCAAGGGCAGTCTTCAGGATCAGCAGCCCCCAGGTCACAGAGGACCTGATAACTTACTCTAAGAGTGTAGAATAGAAAAAAAAATTCGTGGCTATAATTTACTGATATTCTAAAACTTGGTTGGAATCTAGTCAACCTTTAGATAGAATTAAAAGGTTAGTATTATAATAATGAAAATTATATTATCTTCCACTTCATTGGTATAGCTAATTTTATCAAATTTAGCATGTATTATCTAGAGTATTTCCACTCTCCAGATAATGTTGGATCTAGTTTGCTATAATTTTATATATAGACAATTCGTTCCTTTCTATTTTCTCTCCCATATTTGTATCTAAGCTAGCAGTAGCTGCTTTCACAACAACATTCTAATAAATTGACCTGATTTTGACCTCCGCATTTTACCCTGGCCTATATAGCATACTTTGCCTCATGGATTAAAATTTTCCTAAAGCACAGTTTGGGTGGAGTGCTTTCTCTGTTTGATTATCTTTTTCATTGTTTAATAAAAATAATTTAATTTTCTTATTGGGACATTTAAGAAACTTCACAATCTGGGATCCTTTTGTATTTCTATCTAAACTTCTACCACTCAACTTATTTATGCTCTAGGATAGCTTCAACTACTCAACTTCTTATTGATTTCAGATGAACTGGCTTTCTCTGCAGTATTATGTCTAGCATACTGTTTCTTCATCAGTAAACAAAAAATTTTCAGATATATTGCCAAATTTTGACACATTTAAAAAATCTATTTTGATATTGTAGGGAATCCACGAGCCCCACACATTGGGTGCCAGAACATGAGCTACACATTGGGCACCAGAATGTAAGGAGCCAGTCCTGTATCACCTGTGGGTACCCTGAGTTCGGTGGTGACAAAGGAATAAGAAAAAGACAGATGAAAAGAGACAGTGGGACCAGGGGGCCATCACTTTACTACTGGAGGCAGTGAAGGCCTTGAGCTTTAATTATCCATACTGCTTATTAATTACAATCACTTTAATCTATAGGGTAGGGGGTGGAGTGATGGTGGGGAGTGGATGGAGTGATGGTGGAGTAAATCAGTGAGTTGGAAGTGAATCAGTGAGCTGGAACTGTTGTGTCATTCTAAGGATTAATAACAGTGGTGGTTTGGGAGCTTCACAAAACAAGAACATGTGGTTATCTTTAGCTTATTATCGATGTGCGGCTAATAGAACTTGGACCTTACAAGGAGCCTACAAGCCTGGCTATGTCACAGTGTTACAAAAAGGTTTTACTTCCTTAAGCACAACATTTATGGCAACAGAGCCTAGGTCACCCTGCACTGGAATATGAGGCATAAAAAGGCCTTCCTCCTCAAAGGCCTCCTTCTATCTTCCACAGTTTGTTGTTCCTTGTTTATATGTTACTCATAACCAATTTATGTAGGCACTCTGTAAGTCCTTTCTCCTTTGCTGTTTTTCCCAACTGATATAACTAAAATATAACTAAAAATATTTCCTATTATGATGGGGCCTATCAGACAACCTGTTTCATGAAGACAGTCATTCAATGAGCAGGATGTGATTTGCTACAAGGAAGATATAGAAATTTAATGCCAAACTACCACCAAACATAATAAACCTAATATCTTGCTTAGTAAGATCAATAATAACTGCCTGGTGAGTAAACAAGAAAGCTAGGTGAGGGTAGTAAATGATTCATAAACAGCAATATGATCCTGAAGGAGCACCAATTCAATGCAGAGATAACCATGGATGCCTTTAAAGACAACGTGGGATGTTGTTTTAGCCTGATGATGCTTGTGTTGTTTATCATCGCCTCATACAATGGTTTTGTGAGACTTGTAATACTTTATGTGCATTGCTAAAAACAATCTATTATTCTAAAATATGCCACAAATGTGATATATTGGTACATTGCTTAACCAATTTGCTTTTCCGTGAAGATCACACCTCCACTCTGTCCCCAGACTCTTAACCCAACCCTTAACATATCATCCTTGAAACTGTTCTGTGCCAAAATCACTTTATTAATTACTCATTATCTGAATTCCTGTAATAGTGTGGCAGAACATCTAACGTGGGCATTTCTATTACTTTTTTCTAGCTTTCTATTATAATTCTCTCTAATTTTTCTTTGCTTCATCACTTCCTTTAAACAGTTGAGAATTCTTATGGGCATGGTTCTTGCCATAATTACTTTTATTTCTGTAGTCTCAATATTTTCATAGTTTATGTCACATAGTGGATTCTTGAAAAAGATTTCTTTCATAAATATGAATAAATGAACATTAAAAAATAAACTAAATGCATAATTTATTTTGGAAAAAAGATAAATCTCCAAATGTGTAAATGCAGACATAATCTTAGTTGCTTTGTCCAATGTTAATTAACTTCTTAAAGATTTAGATTCATTTAATTATTTCAGACCCTCTTTACATACTAAGTCATATTGTTGTTTCTGCATTTAATAAAAACATCCCCTTCAAACGTGTAAATGTACTATACTATCTTATCTATTCCATATTCATTATAATTGAGTAAAATAGATTTTTTTTATTTTAAACTATATTTTTGACACTTTCACTGATGACTGATTTTTGAAAACTTCTTAACATCTTCAGTAATTAGTAAATTATGGGTTTTAGCTTTCTCCTCTTATTTTGCTAGTAGTATTAAGTAACCTTTATAATAACCCTTTCCCCACATTTCTTGCATAAATTTTTAGATTAACTTTGATTTCATGAACTCTTAATAATAATCTATTTTCTTTATTCTATGGCTATATGCTTTTTAGTATGCTTGGTATGATATTCCCACCTATTTTATCCTTGAAATACAAGTTTTATCTTAAAGCAGATATGATTACGGTAGTGTATATAAATTCACCACTGGACTCATCACAGAAACAGCTTAAAACAAATCTTTCTTTAGTCATAACAAAATAAATGCCATTTGTGAGAAAGAGGTAAGATAACTTTAGAAATCACACCTTCCACTGGTTCTGCACTAAGATTTGCTCAAAGCTTCCAGTGCTATTTACTTCTTAATCAGGATGGGAGAAGGAAGCGTGTGTGTGTGCACATGTGTGTCTGTGTGTATGTGTAATAAGAAAGAGGGCAGATATCTGTTTAATATGTTTCATTCCTCCAACAAATATTTATTGAGAGCTTAATATTTGGAAGGCTCTTCCAGATGCAGAAGATGTACTATGAATGAGAAAAAGTCTCTTCTGCCAGGATGTTCAAATTCTTGAGAGACAGGGGATGAAGGAGACATAATGAACAAGTAAAAAGTAAATAAATAAACCATATGAAACAGAATTATGCAATAGAGCTGATAGAGATGGAAGAAAAACAGAACTACTTTACTTTGGATTAGGTTGTGTAAGAAGGACTCACTGAAGAGAGGATATTGGCTGGGCATGGTGGCTCATGCCTGTAATCCTAGCACTTTCAGAGGCTGAGGTGGGTGGATCTCCTGAGGTCAGGAGTTCAAGACTAGCCTGGCCAACAGGACAAAAGTCCATGTCTACTAAAAATGCAAGATTTATCTAGATGTGGTGGCACATGCCTATAATCTCAGCTACTCAGGAGGTTGAGACTGGAGAATCGCTTGAAACCAGGAGGCAGAGGTTGCAGTAAATCAATATTGTGCCACTGTACCCTAAAATGGGCAATTGAGGGAGACTCTTCTCAAAAAAATTGAAGACATTTAAGCTGAATTTTGAACAACAGTAAGAATACAGACAGAAACTTGTATTAAATGGCTCTCCAGGCATATAGGAAAGTTAAATGTATAAGCAGTAAGGTCTGAATACCTTTCAGTTTCCTGAGAGTTAAAATGATAATCAAGAAATCTGGTGTGAATGTGATTGACATTACAAAGAAGTATGGAATTATAGGTTTATATAGACTCAAGGCTATGGTAAGGGCTTTGAATTTCACATTGAGCATAATTACAGGTATTGAAGATATTTTAATGAAAAACAATTGTCGACTGACTAATATAAAGAACTGAGAAATGAATGAGCAGAATTTAGGTGTTGAAAAGAATGAAGAAGACCTTAGTGAGCTGAAAATAGGAAAATTACAGTGATCTACAAGATAACAATGGTTTATTGTAAGTTGTCACAGCTAACTCTAGTAGGGAGTATGCTTGGTTAGTCTCCAAACTTTAGTTTTTATACCTAACAATGTGATAACTGTTTTCTTTGCACATTCAGCCAAAATCTAAGAGTACATTTTCATTTTCATATGTTCACACTGATTTAATTGTTCAGGATGTATCAAGATATGGTAAAAAGTGAGCCATGGCTCAGTAGCTATCCTGATGCAATATTTCTAAGCATATTAAACACCAGTTTCGTCTTAGTTACTCATGGGCTGCAATAACAAAATAAAATAAACTGAGAGTTATAAGCAAAAGAAATTAGTTTCTCACTGAAACAGCAAAGGCACCATCAGATTTGATGTCTAGTAAGAGTGGTCTTTCTTGTAGGTGGTTCCTTCTCATGCTGTCCTCATATATAAGGGTCAAGGCAGCTCTTTGTGACTTCTTTTATAAGGGCACTAATCTCATTCATGACAGCTTGACTCTCATGATCTAATCACCTCCCAAAGCCCTACATCTTAATCCTATCACATGAAGGATTAGTTTCCAACATATGAACTTGGGGGAACACACAAATAGCAAATATATAAATTATGATCTATTCAACTTATGAGGTTCAGTGATAAAGAAAATGACTTATTGTCATTAAGAAACTTGTAAAATATGTCAGGATATATGATGCATAGAAAAAAATGGAAAGTAATAGTAAAAATACAAAATCTGATATCAATCTCTGCTTTGCCTATGATGAGCCAATTGATCTGTAAATCATTTACTCTCTGATCTGGTTTTAAAATTATATAATAGCTGCTTCCTTAATGTATACCCTCAAGGTTTGTATAAGTATGTATACATTCATCTTAAGATATGTTACATGAGGTAGAAAGAAAAAAATTATTGGTATCAAATATTTCTACCTCAAAGGGACTCAAAAGATAGTGTTATATGACCTCTTGATTTGAAATATTGGATACTGACATACTGAATGATCAGTGAATACTAAATATACTATTGTCAGCGATATTACTAAGCCTGGTTATTTTAATATTTCAGACAAGGTTTTGTATCTAAGGTCTTAAGAAATAAAGTAGGAAAGATATACAATGCTACAGAAGCAAAGAAAGGAATTCCTTCTTGCATAACATAGGAGTAAGCTGATGATGTGCAAGTCTAACAAATATCCTCCTGAGCTCATCTTTCTTATTTTTATTGTTATATTTTATTCTTTATATATTTATAAATTTTATTATTATTATACTTTAAGTTCTGGGGTACATGTGCAGAACATGCAGGTTTGTAACTTAGTTATATACGTGCCATGGTGGTTTACTTCATCCATCATCCCGTCATCTACATTAGGTATTCCTTCTAATGCTATCCCACCCGTAGACCCCCATCCCCCGACAGGTCCTCATGTGTGATGTTCCCTTCCCTGTGTCCATGTGTTCTCATTGTTCAACTCCCACTTCGTGAGGACACGAAGTGTTTGGTTTTCTGTTCTTGTGTTAGTTTGCTGAGAATGATGGTTTCCAGCTTCATATTTTTACCTCCAATAGTGATAACTTTTGACCATTACTCACACATTTTGCTATGATAAAGAGTTCCGATTTGATAAATCCCTGCCTGTGATATGCAGGGAGGAAAAGGGGAAAATATTTCTTCATATTCTATTTGGCAGGATCAAATCTTTTGAAACGATGTAGCAAGTGTGCATTTAGAAAAGATATGTAGAGTGAGAGATATAATGAGGAAGAAACCCCTAAAGAATAACTGTCAACCCTTTATGACCCCAATTTCAGAAGCTTCCAAAATATTGCTACTAGAAGCAAAGTAGCTTCCCTGGAGCTACTAGCTTCCCTGGAGACAATATCTCCAATCAAAATTGATTACTTTTTCATGATATATATCATACAGAATTGCTAACAGGAAAACTACTATTCACTCATTTCCTTGGCCTACTTCTTGGCAACTCCATTATACTGTACTTAATTTTTGAGTAAATAACATATTTAAAATTAAAATAAAGAGTAATTTGGAATTTAGAGGTGAAATAAAAGTAAAATGGTACAGCCTGAGTTATAAGGAACTCTACCCTGTTATAGGTTTAGATTTTAGGCCCTAGAGGGAGGGAAGAATAAAAAAGTTCTCCTTCAGGCATTTAAAATTTCAAGATAAATTGCCCCCCAGTTGAAATTCTGGGGTTCAAATATATATACACAAATATATATATATTTGTACTTTTGCTCCATATCATTCTACAAATATATATATATTTGTACTTTTGTTCCATATCATTCTATGAATGTACATATATATATATATACACACACATATGTGTATGTATATAATACATAATATATAATATGTAATTAAAATATGTGCTTCTATCAACTTTACAGATATATATTTAAAATAACTCGACTCCTAATATAAATAAAATTCTCAAACCTCTGTAGATCACCCAAAGATAGCTTGAACTTAGCCCTTGGTGCTACAGCTCCTTCTCTTTTTCTTCACATACTGCATTTAGCACTGCAAGGAGCTTCAGATGGATTTGTATGGGTACCAGGGTCATGCTCCACCAACAGCTCTCTCCTCTTTGGCATAGTGATGGGCTTAATATCTTTCTTTCTTTGGTGAAGTGGACTGTGGATTCCTTCGTCAGGGAATAGTCCTTTAAAAGTCTAGAAGTCGAGGTTATGACAATGTAGCGGTGGTCCTTTGACCATATGAACTCATTAACTCACATAACAACTACAGTCATGGGAAGTCCAGGGAGGAATTCTTTATATTAGGACTCAGGGAGGAACAAAGGTGGAGGCATCACATTGCATGACTTCAAGCTATGCTATAAGGCGATAGTAACTAAAACAGCATTAATACTGGTGTAAAAACAGACACATAGAGCAATGAAACAGAATAGAAAACTCAGAGAAAAAGCCACCAACCTAAAATCATCTGATCTTCGATAAGGCTGACAAAAGCAAGCAGTGAGGAAAAGACTCCTTATTCAATGAATGGTACTGGTTAGTCATATGCAGAAGAATAAAACTGGATCCTTACCTTTCACCATATACAAAAATTAACTGGAGATGGATTAAAGATTTAAATGTAAAACCTCAAACTATAAAAATCCTAGAAGAAAACCTAGGAAATACCTTTCTTGACATCAGCCTTGGCAAAGAATTTTTGTCCTACAAAAGTCTTAAAAAGCAATGAAAACAAGACCAAAAATTGATAAGTGGGTCCTAATTAAACTAAAGAGCTTCTGTACATCAATAGAAACTCTCAACAGAGACAACATAAAGAATGGAAGAAATTATTCCCAAAGCTTCCATTCAACAATGGTCTAATATCCAGAATCTAGAAGGAACTGAAATCAAAAAACAAAACATGAAATGAGAACACATGGACACAGAAAGGGGAGTACTAAACACTGGGGTCTATTTGGGGGAAAAGGGGAGGGCCAGTGGGAGGGGGAGGTGGGGAGGGATAGCCTGGGGAGAAATGCCAAATGTGGGTGAAGGGGAGAAGGAAAGAAAAGCACACTGCCATGTGTGTTCCTACGCAACTGTCTTGCATGCTCTGCTCATGTACCCCAAAACCTAAAATCCAATAAAAAATTAAAAAAAAAAAAAGAAATTACCTTGGGGGGTAGTGCCTGGGAGACTGAAGGTCAGAAATAAAAGAAGACTTCATTTCACTGTTAAAAAAAAAAAAAATTGGCAAAGGACATGGACAGACATTTTGCAAAGTAAGACATAAAAGTATCCAAAAAACATGAAGAAATGCTCAATACCACTAATTATTCTGAGAAATGCAAATCATAACCACAATAATATGCCATCTTTTCTCAGTCAGAATAGCTATTATTAAAAAGTCAAAAAACAGATGCTGGTGATTGCTTATATACCATGGGAATGCAAATTAGTTCAGCCACTGTCAAAAACAGTTTGGAGATTTCTTTAGGAACTTAAAACAAAGCTGCCCTTCAACATAGCAATCCCACTACTGAGTGTATACCCAAAGGAAAATAGACCATTATAAAAAAAAGACAAATCCACTCGTATGTTCACGGTTTTGCTATTAATAATAGCAAAGACATTTTTAATGGTTAATATTGGGTGTCAACTTGATTGGATGGAAGGGTGCAAAATATTGTCGCTAGGTGTGTCTGTAAGGATGATGCCGTGGAGATTAAAATTTGAGTCTGTGGACTGGAAGAGGCAGACCCATCCTCAACCTGGGTGGGCACCATCTAATCAGCTGTCAGTGCGGCTAGGATAAAAGCAGGCAGAGGAACATGAAAGAACTAGACTGGCTACGTGTTCTGGACTCCATATATATCTTGTGCTGGATGCTTCCTGCCTTTGAACATCAGACTCGAAATTCTTCAGCTTTTGGACTCTGGACTTACACCAGTGATTTGCCAGGAGATCTCGAGCTTCAGCCACAGACCAAAGGCTGAATTATCAGCTTCCCTACTTTGATGTTTTGGAGCTCAGACTGGCTTCTTGGTTCCTCAGCTTGCAGATGGCCTACTGTGGGACTTCACCTTGTGATTGTGAGTCAATTTTCCTAAAAAATTCCCTTCATATATACATCTGTTCTATGAGTCTGTCCCTCTAGAGAACCCTGACTAATACAACACTGAATTTTTTTTTTTAAAAAGAGAGAAATTTTTGTCAGTGACATGTTACAACCTTCCCCAATTGAAAATTATGAGCTGACTCTATGGCATAGAATATGTTCAAGGTAGTATGATTTCATCCCAAACTCTTCATGGCCATTGTCTCCCAGCTGGCTATTCTCTGCTATGGCTTGAGTGCATATGTAATGATTTGAGAGGTCTCACAAAGAAACCTCTACCTCAAATGTGCCGGTAGTAACTCTAGTTATTGACTTTCTCCATGATCCTGTTTTAAAATGCACAGTTCCTCGAGGATGAAGACATCTTATCAGAAGACATCTTATCAAGGAACTCTTTCCTAACATTGAGTTTTCAATCTACATTTTCCCATTTTCATCCACTCATTACCATGGTACTTCATAATTTATTTATGGGGAGCATTGCATAACATGGGAAGGACCACTAAATTCGGAGTCCAGCAAATGTATTTTAAATGTTGGCTTAGTCACTTTCAAAGCTTTCTATCCTGGAAAAATTAAATACCTGCTCTAAGCTTCAGTTCTGTATCTATAAAGCATTCAAGACCAATCACATGGACTTGACTTGTGAATTTAAAGTGATAATACTTGAAATATCCATGTGCAATATCTGTCACACAGAAACTGCTCAGTAAATTGCTATTTTCATGCATATCTCAGAGATTGCATTTAATACAGTTTTGAAACCACAAGAATCTAAGCTCCTTAAAGTCAAAAGACATCATTTCATCTTTTCTGTATCAGTAGCCAGCACAGCATCTAAAATACAATATAGCACTAAAATCAGGGTAAAGGCAGCAAAGGAGCACAGGACAAGCTCTTCTCTCTTCTTGAAGCTGGGCCTTATCTCTAGTCTTATAATTGCTTCTCTACCTGGTTTAACCTGCAAGTAAAGAGGATCTGGCACGCATTCATTAGCCTGATTATTTATCTTCAGTCAGTCAATTCAATTAAGCCAAATTTATTGAGGGCCTGCCTTGTGTCAGGCACTGGGAGAACAAAGATAAATAAGATATTTTGTGCTCATAGTCTAGTGGGGAAGAGAAGTATTGGAACCAAGGATTGAAGTTCAATTTAGCAATTATTCATCTAGATCTATGTTACTCTTCCAGCTTACCCAAGTTTACCTTGTTCATTTAATACCTTCTGTTCATTCATTATCAATATTTTTGATGAATACTCTATTTCATTTACCTCTGGCTAGGCATATTGTAGTCCCAAACTCTCAATGCCAATATAATTATGTTTTCGTACTTTTAAAATCTTAAAACACATTTTCAGAAACTTTATCTCATCTTAATAACTCCAAAATGGGAAACATCATAACTATATTTTTGTGTTAAAGATGATGAAACTGGAGACTTGTAGTTTCTGCAAACTGCTCAAAGTCACAAAACTGAAAAGGTAACAGATTTGATTCTCAAGCTTAAATCTTTATAAACAGATTTTCGTGTTTACTATAATTTTTTGAACTCTGCCATTAGTTTTTTGTTGCAATGCATTTTTGTTTTTGCATTCTAACAGAATGATATTTAACAAAAGACACAAAAAAAGGCTTTGAAAGGGCCCAATAAATAACGACCCACTTATGTGCTCAAGTTCTGAGCCAACTGAAAACTAATCCTGATATTGAAGAATGTGACTTGGACCTAGAACCAATTTGACTTACTAGCATGGAAGAAAAATAATCAATAAGGCAATGACTTATTCACTACTAAAGTACTCTTCCAATGAGTAGCTTTCTAATAAAACTCTCAGCTTGTAGAAGCAGAGGTCATGATTCCTACAGGCAGGTCTGTTTTAAAAAGAGAAGGGAAGAAAAGGGTATAAACTGATATGCAATATATCTACTTCCAAACATAGGAATCAGCTAAGTTGCTTATCTTCTCAGATGTTATGATTAGAAGATTGATTTGAAAAGTGCAGCCATGTTACATAAATATAAGTCACATAAATATAAGTCCCTTCCCATAGAAGCAGCAACACGAGTTTTTGTTCTTTTAATCCAATATTGGTAGACTTAAGACACTTGATGACTAGATGAATGGTTATCCCCTTTGTGAGAGGAGATAACCTGCCTATTTTGATAGCACTGCTGAGTTTAACTACTTAATATTAACTATTTATATTATTTTTATTGAAGTTTTGTTGGTAGATACAGATTCTTGCACTGAAAACCTCCAAAATATGTCAGAGGAGTATATTTATAAAATGAATTTAAAGCTTGTTCTATATCCAGAGCTGAAACTATTACTCGTCTTAGTGTTTATTTTAATTGACACATTATAATTATACACATCTATGAGATATAATTTGATGTTTTGATATATACCTATGTCAAATAATAACCCAATTAGAGTAGTTTGTATAACCATCACCTCAGGCATTTATCATTATTTATGTTGAGAACATTTTAAATCCTCTCATAACAATTTTGAAAAATACAATATTTTGCTGTTAACTATATTCACTCTTGTGCAACAGAACATCAGAATTTTTTCTATTATTAAACTGTAACTTGAACCCATCGAACAATACCTCTCAATCCTTCCTGTCTCACTTCAGTCCTCAGTTTCTGCTTCAGTAATATCAACTTAAAATATTAGATTCCACATATAGGTATGATCATGTGGTATTTATCTTATTATGTCTGCCTTAATTCATTTAACATAATGTCCTTCAGTTTCATCCATGTTGACACAAATGACAATAATTCACTCTTTTTATGGCTGATTGGTGTTCCACTGTGTGTATATATCTTACTCATTGTTTGATACTTAGGTTAATTCTATATCTTGGCTATTATAAATAATTCTGGAAAAAATATGGGGGTGAATACACCTTTATGAATAACTTATTTCATTTTCTTTGGATGTATACCCAGGAATGGAATTGCTGGTTCACATGGTAGTTCTATATTTAATTTTTTGAGAAGATTTTATACCATTTTACATAACAGCTATACTAGTTTACAATACTGCCATCAGTTTGTAAGTAAGCTGTTTTCTAAACAGCCTCACCAACACTTGTTTCTTTTTGTTTTGAAAATAGCCATTTTAACTAGAATAAGGTGACATCTCATTGTGGTTTTGATTTGCATTGCCCCGATGATTAGTGATGTTGAGCACTTTTTATATACCTAGTGGCCATTTGTGTGTCTTCTTCTCATAAATGTCTATTACGGTTTTTTTCATTTTTAAATCTGGTTGTTTTGTTGTTGTTCTTGTTTTGCTATTAAGTTGTCTGAGTTTCTTATATATTTTAGATATTAACTCCTTGTCAGATGTATGGTTGCAAATATTTTCTATTTTTACATTGTCTCTTCATTCTGTTAATAGTTTAGTTTTCTATGCAAAAGCTTTTTAATTTGATGTAATCCCATCTATCTATTTTTGCTTTTATTTCCTGTGCTTTTAAGTTCTTAAAAAATGCTTGTCCAGCCAAATCTCCTGAAGCATTTCCCTTATGTTTTCTTCTAGTAATTTCATAGTTTCAAGTTTTACATTTATGTCTTTAATGCATTTTGCATTGATTTTTGTGTATGGTAAAAGATAGTGGTCCAGTTTTATTCTTCTGCATGTGGATATCAAATTTCCTCAGTATCATTTTTTGAAGAGACTGTCATTTCCCCAATGTGTGTTCTTGGCACTTTTGCCAAAATTTAGTTCAGTGTAGATGGATAAATTTGCTTTTGATCTCTATTCTGTTCCCTTGATCTATGGGTCTGTTTTTACGCCAGAACCATGCCGTTTAGGCTAGTGATGGTTTGTTGTCATATAGTGAAGTCAAATAGTATGAATTCTCCATTTTTTTAAATATGCTTATAGTTGCTATAGATATTTGATACATTTTGTGGTGTTATACGTTTTTGGATATTTAAAAATTTATATGATGAAGACTATAATTATTATTTTACTGGAGATAGCATTAAATATATAGGTTGCTTTGAAAAGTATGAGTATATTGAAAATATTATTATAGTCCATTAACAAGGACTATCATTTCATTTATTTGTGCCCTTTTCAATTTCTTTCACAAAATTTGGTAGTTTTCAGTGCAGAGATCTTTCACCTCCTTAGTTAAGTTTAATTACAGGTATCTTTTTTTGAGATATTATAAATTAAAATATTTTTCTGATTTCTTTTTCAGATAGTTCACTATGAACTAAAATGATACTGATTTTTGTATGTTGAATTTATTTTCTCCAACTTTACTGAATTTATTAGTTCTAATAATTGTTCATGAAGTCATTATGGTTTTGTATAGATAAGATCATGCTTCCTGCAAACAGGAAAAATCTGACTTCTTTCCTTCTAATTTGGAAGACTTTTATTTCTTTCTCTTGCTTGATTTAACTAGCTAGAACTTCCATTATTTTATTGATTAGAAGTGGTGAAAATGAACATCCTTGTTACATTCATAACCTTGCAAGAAAATCTTTCTCCCTTCCACCATTTGATATGATGTTAGCTGTAGGTTTGTCATATATAACCTTTAATGTGCTGAGGTAGATACAGTCTATATTTTATTTGTTTAAAGTTTTTTATTTTGAAGGGATGTGAATTTTATTAATTTTATTAATTTTATTTTTTTAATGTGCTGAAATAGTTTGAAGAAATTGTTATTGATTCTTTAAATCTCTGATAGAATTCTTCAGTGAAGCCATCAGTTTCTGGACTTTTCTTTGATGGAAACCTAGAAAATGATGTCATTCTCTTACTCATTGTTAGTCTGTTCCAATTTTTTATTTTTTTAAATTTAATCTTGGTAATTGGAATGTGTCCAGATATTTTTCCATTTTTTTCTATATTATCAAATTTGCTATTGTATAGTTGTCAATAACAGCCTTACATAGTCCTTTGCATTTTTGTGGTATCCATTGTAATATTTCCTTTTACATCCCTGATTTATTTACTTGAGTCTTTTTTATTTTTTAATAGTTTAGCTCAAGGTTTATTAGTTTTGTTAACTTTATCAAGAAACAAACTCTTCATTCCATTGTTTTTTTCACATTGCATTATTTTAGGGTATATTTTGTTTATTTCAGCTCTGAACTTTATTATTTTCTTTCTTCAAATTTTGGATTTAGTTAATTTTTGTTCTTCTAATTTCTTGAGTTATATCACTAGGTTGTTTATTAGAAATCTTTCTTCTTTTTTGATGTAGGCATTTATTGTTATAAACATCTCTCTTAGACTGCTTTTGCTTTGTCCCATATGGTTTGGTGTGATATAGCTCCATTCTCATTTGTCTCAAGGAAATTTATAATTTCCTTTAAATTTCTTCATTGACCCATGAGTTCTTTAGAAGCATGTTGTTTAATTTGTATTTATTTGTAAAATTTCTGAAGTTTTTCTTGTCATTGATTTTGTTTTATACTATTGTGGTCAGAATGTATACTTAATATAATGTCTATCTTACAATTTTCAGACTTATTTTGTGGCCTAATATATATTCTATCCTGCAGAATAATCCATATGCAGTTGAATAAGATGTGTATTCTGCAATTGTTGGGTGAAGTGTTCTACAAATGTCTGTTAGTTTTATTTGATCTTGATGTAGTTTAAATATAATGTTAGTTTACTGACTTTTTTGTCTGCATGATCTGTCCACTGTTTTAAGTGGGCTGTTGGCTGAGTGTGATGGCTTACAGCCATAATCTTAATACTTTGGGAGGCAAAGACAGGTGGATTTCTTGAGCTCAGGAGTTTGGGACCAGCCTGAGCAACATGGTGAAACTCTGTCTCTACAAAAGATACAAAACAAACAAAAAGAAAAGCCAGGTATGGTGTTGTGTGCCTGTAGTCCCAGCTACCTGTGGCTTGAACCCGGCGGGGGGGTTTGAGGCTTCAGTGAGCTGAGATTGTGCCCCTACACTCCAGCCTGAGTCACAGACTGAAACCCTTTCTCCCCACACCAAAAAAAAATAATAATTAAATTAAGAAAAAGTTAATAAAAAAATAAAATGGGATGCTGAGTTTCCTGAGTTTCCCTATGATTATTCTGTTACAGTCTTTCTCTATATATGTTTACTATTTGCTTTATATATCTAAGTGCTCTGAATTTGCTTACAGATGTATTAACAATTTTATACTCTTTTAAAATTTATCCTTGTCATTGTGTAATGAGCTTCTTACTCTTTTTACAGTTTTTGACTTAAAATCTGTTTTATTTGATGTAACTTGGCTGTTTCGTTCTGCTTTGGTTTTATCTTGCCTGACATGTTTTTTCCATCCTTTTACTTTCAGTATATGCTGGTCTTTAACACTGAGGTAAATCTCTTTTATAGTTGAGTCTTAATTTTTATCTATTCAGTTGCTCTATATATTTTAACTGGAGAATGTAATTCATTTATATTCAGTGTTATTAGTGACAAATAAGGGCTTATTCCTGCCATTTTGTTGTTTCCTTTTTTATTTTTGGAGATAATTTGTTTATCTTTTTCTCTATTTCTTGACTCTGTACTTTCATGGTTTTCTGTGATGCTAATCTTTGTTTGCTTTTCCTTTCAAATTTGTGCATCTGTTATAATTTCTGATTTTCTTTTGCTTTGTTTTTGGTTACCATGCAGCTAACATGAAAATCTTGTAGTTAGACAACACTAAGCTGATAACAACTTAACTTTGGTCATGTAAATACTCTAGAATTCCCCTTACACACATAATTCATATTTTTGTTACGTGAATTTACTTCTTGATTTATTGGGTGTTCCTCAGCCAATAATTATTCCTGCTTTAAAAAAAATCATTTTGACTTTAAAACTTTATAATGGAGGATGGAAAGATTTAAGTAATGCCATTATTTTACTAGAGTGTTCTAAGTTTTTTTTATGAATTTATCTCTATTGGTAAGTTTTATACATTCATGTATTTTCATAATAGTAATTATTGTCCCTTCATTTTTTATTGTAGCACCTCCTTAATAAGCTTTTCTTTTCTTTTGAGGCTGGTTCAATGATGATGAATTCCCTCAACATTTGTTTCTTTAGGAAGGGCTTTATCTCTCCTTAATTTTTGTAGAATTCCTTTGCTTGACATAGTATTCCTGGCTGATATTTTTTCTTTCAGCACTTTAAAAATATCATGCAATTCTTTATTGGCCTGCAGTGTTTCTGTTGATAAATCTGCTGATAGTCTAATGAAGATTTCCTTTCATGTAGCTGGATGCTTCTCTCTTGCAGCTTTTATAGTTTTTGTCTTTGAATTTTTATAGCTTAATTAAAATACCCTTTGAAAAGATCTTTTTGGCTTCAAGTGAAGATCTCCGAGGTTCTTTAATCTGGACATCCATATCTCTCTCAATATTCTGGAAGTTTTAATCTATTATTTTGTTATTCCTTTGTGTTTTTATCTATCTCTGCTATTTTAACCCTGTAGAGCAAGTAGGTTTTCCTTAATCATGTCCCATAAGTTCAGTAGCCTCTTTGGAGATTCATTGTCTGCTACTGGGGTGACTGTCAATCTGGGCTCAAGTGCATGTAGGTATGGTTGACCAATAAGCTGTAAAGCTGTCTCTCTGCAAAGATGAGACTGCTATCAGATCAGCTTTTGGGTCAGGAAGGGGTGTACAAAGAGATGCGTGAAGAAGTTTGGCTTTCCAGTGGTGGTGGTCTGTCCACATAGCTAGGGCTGCTGCCATACTTGCGTAAGTGTGGTGGTAACAGCTGACTTGGCAGTGTTCTGGCTATGAGGGTGGAACTACTACCAAACAAGTTGTTCAGCTGGATGCAGGCCTGGCATTGCCAGATGGTCCTCTAGCACACTGTCTGGGGATGCAAGGCCAATTCTGGACCACACATTGAGCCACAGGCAGGTGTGTATGGGTAGAGTGAAGCCAGGCGGCCCTGTGACTGACCATGGGGATCAGGCCATCATGACCCAATTATAATGCCAAGTATGTATTTAGGCATAATGCACAGTGGATCGGTCACAGTTTAATGCAGTGTCAGGACTACTACAAGACTGGCTTTTGAGTTAGGTGTAGGCATGTTTTGGCACAGAAGAACCAGATGACTCGGTGGCAGCCTCTCCAGTGGGGTCAGTGGTACTGCAGGACTAGCCATCAGGCCAGATGCAGGCACACACAGGCTTGGCAGGCGGGGCAACTATGTGGCAGAGGTGCATGTGGGTCAGGTGGCTGGTGGACTATTCAGTGGCTTCCACACCATTTAGATCCACTTGTTCCATGGGAAAGAAAGGTTGATACCATGGCCACATGGGTTCAGCTGCCAGGGTCTATGTTATTTTCTCTGGCTGATATTCCAAGAACCTGGGGTGGTAGTGCTGCTAGCCGTCATATGAATATGGTGTAATTGGGACCTCAAGGATGGAGAGTGTCAGTTGAGCTTTTAGATAGCATGTTGTCATAGCAGCTTTGGTCATGGAAATGGAAGTTGCCCAAAGTGGACACCTAGTCTTAGGCAATGGAACTACAGACTCTCCTGAATACTCTCCAATCTGTATTTGGGGCCACGAGGACTGGGGAGTTTTCTGTGCAAAATTGTTGGTGTTTGTGGTATCAATGGTGACTCTTGGGTATCTCCAACTTACTTTTTCACCATAAGAATAAGTCTACCTTTACCCAAAACTCATTCTGGCAAGGGAAACAATATGGCAAAGGCAGCATGCTTTGCATACTTCCCTATGGTGTTATTATGGGTTTCTGTAAAAAAGAACCAAAGATAAATTATGGAACTGAAATTATAATAAAAGAATTAAAATATTTATTAGAGTAGCTTCACAGAAGATTAAGCTAGCAGAAAATGTAACTAGTTAAATTGAATATAGGCCAATTAAAATTAGATTATCCAGTCTCAAAAAATTTTAAAAATGTGAACAGTCTCTGAGCTGTGGGATATGGTTAAGTATATCAACATATGTATGTATGACAAAAGATGCAGAAAAAGAAGCAAGATAACATGACAGAAAGATTATTTGAAGAAATAATTTTCTAAGCCTTTTAAAATTTGATTGAAAAATAGTCATAGAATTCAAAGATACTGCATGAAACCCAAGTAAGTTGAACACAAAGAGATCTACAGCTGGACACATCTTAGTTACACTGTCAAATGTCAAAAAAAGAGAGAGAGAATGTAGAAAGTAGCGAAAAAAAAAAAAACAGACTCAACATGTGAAAGAAATTCTCAACAAGATTAACGATTAATTTCTCCTCAAAGTCGTAGAAGCCAAAAGGGAGTGGAATGGCAAATATTATACAAACTACTGAAGGAAGACTGTCAATATTGATTCCTATATCCACCACAGCTATCTTTCAAGAATGGAAAACTTAAAGGATTAATAGATTAAATAAACTGAGAGAAATTGTCACCAACTGGCCTTCCATATAGGAAACACTAATGGGAATACTTCAGGTAAATTGAAACAACACCAGTTTGCAATTTCAGTTCACAGAAGAAATATAGAGTTCCAATAAAGTAAACTATATTTGTAGATATAAAAATATACAGGATTATATAAAGTATACAGAATATAAACTATGTGAATTAGGCTTCTTCAGAGAGACACAACTGAGAAAACATAGATGGATGGATGGTTGGATAGATAGATAGATAGATAGATAGATAGATAGATAGATAGATAGATAGATAGATAGATGAGAGGAGATTTCTTATGAGAATTGGTGCTTGCAATTATGAAGGCCAAAAATTCTCATGATAAGCTGTCTAGAGGTTGGAGACACTGGGATGCTGGTAGGATGGTTCAATCGAAGTCTTAAACCCTCAAGAACCAGTGAAGCTAATGATGTAACTCTCAGTTTAAGGCTAACAGCTTGAGGATTGAGATATCTGGGGGTGTAAATCCTGAACTCCAGGTGCCAGAAAACCTGGAATTCTCATACCCAAATTAAAAAAAAAAAGAGTTTCCTATCTCTAGGAGAGATTAAGAGAAAGGGGTCAGAGAAAGAAAGAGAGACATAAAGAGAATGAGCAAAAGAGATGCAGAAAGAGAGATTTGCCATTACTCTACTTTTTGTTCCACCTGTATACCCAGCCTATTTGATAATGCCCACCCACTGACAGTGGATCTTCTTCACTCAATCCACTGACTCACATGACAATTTCCTCTGGAAATATCCTCAGAAACACATCCAGAAAGAATAATTTGCCTGTTCTCTAGGTAGTCTTTAATCCAGTGAAGTTGACGTTTAAAATTAAACATTATATCAGGTCCCATTTGTCTATTTCGGCTTTTGTTGCCAGTGCTTTTGGTGATTTAGTCATGAAGTCCTTGCCTATGCCTATGTCCTGAATGGATTTGCCTAGGTTTTCTTCTAGGGTTTTTATAGTGTTAGGACTTATGGTTAAGTCTTTAATCCATCTGAAGTTAATTTTAGTGTAAGTTGTTAGGAAGGGGTCTACTTTCTGCTTTCTGCACATGGCTAGCCAGTTTTCTCAAACTCTAGAGCTTCTATACAACAAAAGAAACAATCACTAGAGAGAACCAGCAACCAACAGTATGGGAAAAAATCTTGGCAATCCACCCATCTGACAAAGGGCTAATATCCAGAATCTACAAAGAACTAAAATAGATTTACAAGAAAAAATCTAAGAAATCCATTCAAAAGTGGGTGAAGGATATGAACAGACACTTTTCAAAAGAAGATATGAGGCCAACAAACATATGAAAAAATGCTCATCATCTCTAAATCAAAACCACACTGAGCACTACCTCATGCCACTTAGAATGGCAAACATTTAAAAATCTGGAGACAACAGATGCTGGAGAGGTTGTGGAGAAATAGAAACACTTTTATGCTATTGGTGGGAGTGTAAGTTAGTTGAGCCATTGTGAAAGACAGTGTGCTGATTACTCAAGGATCTAGAAATAGAAATTCCATTTGACCCAGCAATGCCATTACTGGGTATATATCCAAAGAATTATAGATCATTCTATTATAAAGACACATGCACATGTGTGTTAATTACACACTGTTTACAATAGCAAAGACCTGTAACCAACCCAAATGCTCACCAATGATAGACTGGACAAGAAAAATGTGGCACATAAACACCATGGAATACTATGCAGCCATAAAAAATGATGAGTTCATTTCCTTTGTAGGGACATGGATGAATCTGGAAACCATCATTCTCAGCAAACTGACTCAAGATGAGAAAATGAAATACTGCATGTTCTCACTCATAGATGGGTGTTGAACAATGAGAACACATGGACACGGGGAGGGGAGCATCACACACTGAGGTCTGTTTTCAGGGGCCAGGGGAGGGACATCAGGGCGTGGGGAGGTTGGGGATGGAAAACATGGGGAGAAATGCCAGATATAGGTGATGGGTGGATGGAGGCAACAAACCACCTTGCCATGTGTGTACCTATGCAGCAATCCTGCATGATCTGCACATATACCCCAGAACCTAAAGTACAACAATAACAAAAAAATTAAACATTGTATGGATAGGGTGGAATAAATGTATGTTGCTTGTAACTCTTTTCTTTTACTACGTAATTTAAAGCACAGCTACATGCAGTAATAAATATAAAAATGAATTAATCAACAGATGCAATTTTTTGACAGTAATAGCACAAAAAATGAGGAGGGGAAATTCATGCAATAAAACTATGTATACTATGAAACATAAATATGTGTTAAACTGAACTAAATTGAATTGTTTAAAAGCTAACTGTAGTCTCAGTAAACCAAAAAGAATATAATTTTTAAATATAGTGAAATAAACAAGATGGTAATCAAAATGGTATACAAAAAATATGTTTAATAGGAATGTAAACAAAAATTCTGAAATAGAGAAACAAAAATGTACCCAAACCTAAAACGCAATAAAAAAATTTAAAAAAAGGAAACAAATATAAGAATGGCAGATGTTAATTGTAGCTTATTAGTTATTATATGCAATGAAAATAGTTTAAACATATTCTAATTGAAAGACAGAGACTGACGGAATCGATTTAAAATGACTCAACTTTATGGTGTCTATAAGTGATGCACTGCACTTTACATTAAAAGACACAGATAGGTTGAAAGTAAAGTAACAAGATTTACTGTGCAGACTGTAAGCCAAAGACAAAGACTCACTGCATTAACAAAAGCCAAAATAGAACTTAAGGCAAAGAGTGTCATTAGAAACAAAAAAGGAACTTTTATAATAGTAAAGAATCAATCCATAGCAATTATAATCATTTATGTGCATAATGAGAGCTTCAAAATACATAGCATAAGTGAACAGAACTGAAAAGAGAAATAAGCAGTTTAAAAATAGTAGCTGGATGCATCATTACCCTATATTTAGTAAGTAAAACTACTAAGAAGATCAGTAAGAAAATAAAAGACAACAGTATGAATCACCTAGACCTAACAAACTTCTATAGAATGTGCCACTCAATGATTGCAAAGTGCACTTCTTTCTCAAGTGTTCTTTTTGATTATCGCCATTCTTACAGGCATAAGGTGGTATCACATTGTGATTTTGATTTGCATTTCCCTGATAGTTAGTGATGTTGAGCACTTTTTCATATGTTTGTTGGCCATTTGTGTATCTTCTTTTGAAAATTGTCTATTTGTGTCACTAGCCCATTTCTTGATGGGATTGTTTTTTTTCTTAGTAATTTGTTTGAGTTCATTGTAGAATCTGCATATTAGTCCCTTGTCAGATGAACAGATTTTGAAGATTTTCTCCCACTCTGTGGATTGTCTGTTTACTCTGCTGACTTTTCATTTTGCCATGCAAAAACTCTTCAGTTTTATTAGGTCCCAGCTATTTATCATTGTTTTTATTGCATTTCCTTTTGGGTGCTTGGTCATAAAATCCTTACCTAAGCCAGTCTGCAAGGGTTTTCCAATGTTATCTTCTAGAATTTGTGTAGTTTCAGGTCTTAGGTTTAAGTACTTAGTCCATCTTGAGCTGATTGTTGCATAAGGTGAGAGATGAGGATCCAGTTTCATTCTCCTACATGTGGCTTGCCAATTATCCAAGCACCATTTGTTGAAAAGGGTGTCCTTTCCCCCTTGATGTTTTTGTTTGCTTTTTCGAAGATCAGTTCGCTATAAGTATTTGGGTTTATTTCTGGGTGCTCTATTCTGTTCCATTGATTTATGTGCCCCACACTGTTTTAGTCTAAAGTTTAGTTTTCTTCTGATGTTGTCTGGTTTTAGTATCAAGGTAATACTGGTCTTATACAATGAAATTGGAAATGTTCTAGTGTTTGCAAGAGTTTTTTGAGAGATTGTTATAGATCTTTTTAAACATTTGGTAAAATTAAAAAGTGAAGCCACTGAGTTTTATTTGTGGGAAGTATTTAGCTTACTATTTAACTCTTATACTTTTATAAGTTTATTTAGATTTTACATTTCTTGTATAGTAAATCTATTCATGTCCACTGTTCTTGAACTGTAATTGAATTGTGTTGGGGCTTTACAAAATCTGAGTATCTATATTTTCAAGAGAAGAGAGATGAAAAGGTATGCTCCACCTATAGAAAACGCCCTGTATAACACTGGCTGCAGAATTAAATTTGGGTAACCTAAGCTAGGTCTACCTCTCTTGGACAACTGTTAAACCTGTAATTTCCCAAAAACTCTGCATCTTTCATAGAGCACTCTGGACTCAGCTGCCTTGCTTGTTAATAGTGGAAAGACTTCCTTTAGTTTTGGTGTCTTAAAGTCCTCTTTCTATAATTTCCATAATGCTCAAAATTATTTTCTTTCTGTTATATCTGCTTATAAAAACCTTAACATCTAAAATTTAAAGCCTAGCAGATTCAACTTGGAATTGTATTGAAAGCAAAAACAAAAGTATGCCTTTGTTTTAACATGAAGTTTACAATTAAGCCTGCTAGATCCCTTGCAGCTAGTCTATTTTGAGGCTTCACATCATAACTGAATTTACTGAAGTTCCTGAACTCTGTATCTTTTCTGATCCTCACTTTTGATGAAGGCCTCAGCCTCTGAATTTGCTGACAACCATGTATCTTTGTTACAGTTCTTCAGTTTTGCTAAGAACTGTAAACCACTTGTGTAAGGCAGAGGACTGACACAACTAAGCTTTATAGAAATGGTCTCTTGACATTTGACAAAGCTGTTACATGCTACAATGACTGACCAAGATAAAAATCCTTCTGGCTTATACCTAAACCCTGAAGCCATCTACCCAGGTTTCAACAGTTACAAGCCAGGTATGATTAGCTGTATTTTCTTAACATGGTTTTAAGACTATCTTTCACCTCACACAGTCTTCTAAATTCTGATTTTGCCATTTTTTTTCATGTAGAAGTAGAGAGTAATTCTCTCCCCTTTGAATCTGGGAAGTCTCGGTGACCTGCATAAAACATAAAATATGGCAGTGTTAGGATCGTGGACTTCTGAAGCCGTATTATGATAAGTCTTGCAGCTTCTACCTGGATCCCCTAGAATAATCTCTTCAGAAGCCAGCCATCATCTAAAAAGTATAACTAATTTGAGACGATCATACTGTGTTGTGATCAAGCCACATGGAGAAGACCTAGAATATCAGACACTATGTGCAGAGAGAGAAAAGAAAAGGACCGTGGAGGTACCAGGAATGTATGTGAAGATACCTTCTTTGAAGTAAAAATTCCAGACCCCACTCCCCCAGGAGATGCCACAAAGACACACCATCTAAAATTTTTGGATAGTTTGTTTGCAGCAATAGATAACCAGAGCCTGAGTGTAAAGATATAACAACTGCCATCAATCTTCAAGTATTATTTCTCTCTCCAATTAGGGGTTACCTGTTGAGGTTTCTTAATATGTTGCTTGATATACAAGATGTTGTTGTTTTGATCTCATCTTTTGCCCCTCCCTCATACTAGGTTTCCTCCCCGAAGGAAAAGGACTGGTATACTGAAACTTACAGCATGGTAGAGGGCATACCTTCTCTGCCATACAGTATATCATAAAAAGAAGTACAGACATTGATTACAAATAAATGTTACTTTCTTCTTCCAGATTTGCTATTCAGACAAGTTACTCTTTTTTATTTTATTTACTTAGAGACAGGATATTTCTCTGTCCCTATCCTGGAGTGCCATGGCGTGATCCTGGCTTGCTGAGTCCTTGAACTCCTGGGTTCCAGCAATCCTCCCACTTCAGCCTCATAAGCAGATAGGCATGAGCCATGGTGTACCATTTAGACAAATCACTCTTTATCATGGACAAAAATGAGCAAAGGTGGAGGAAGGAGGAATAAGAAAAATTTCTGAAACTTCAGCTCAATTTTGCTGTGAATCTAAAACTGCTCTAAAAAATAAAGTCAGGATTTTTTTTTAAAGCCTACCAATGAATAAAAATGCAGAGAGGGCGAGGTCAAGAGTGTTAAATACTATGGAAATAGATGGCCCACAAAATATAAGAAAGGGATGCAATCATTCACCCACTTCCACCTCTCCCCAACAGTCAGAATGAATAAGTCAAATAACTTTCTGTTCAATGCAGTCTGAGAAATGAAAAGGTAATAACACCTAAATAACATACAAAGTTCCGTCTTCATTCCATTGCAATCAGTGTGTTAGGTAACACTAATTTGGTTGCAATTTATGGAGAGTCACCTAAGCTAGCTCAGGAATTGGTTATGAGGATCAAAGCAGGGATTCAGCTGGGCCTCAGGACATAGCTTAGGCTCTTACCTCTGCTCCTCCATGTATGTTATCTTCTTTCTCATTTTTCAAGAAGATCTACTTTTTCTCTTTCACAAACTATATGATAAAGAAAAAGATCTTTTTTTTTTTCCAGCTCCAAATTCCTGGTAATTGAGGCAGCTGTGGGAACACAGAACCCAGTGCTTCTTTCTGGACCGGAATATGGTGTGGGAATATGGCCTCATGATATGAATGCTAGGAAATAACTACCCTAAAATAAATCAACATTTCCAAGATAATATCTTAGAAATCTTAGTAAATAATCAAGCATGTATCTATTACAATCATCAAATGTTTTGTGACAGGGTGCTGTATGTTGAAAGCTTGCCTAGGAATCCAGGATGACTCAGCTCACATGTAAAGCATTTTGCAAAATAACCAGGTACAGGTACATTCCATGTTTGATAACTACTGTTATTCCTACTTACATTGAATATATTAATAACTATAATGGCAGTTATGACTCAATATATCTATAGAAGGGACACAATTCAAGGTAGAATCGATGTTTTCTTTATATGTTAAATTGCCAACTAGTACATTGCTAAATTCTTCAATCTATGATATTCAGGAAATCTAGAATTCGATCTACTTGTTCCTGCTTTTGAACAGGGGATCAGGCATATACTCAGATTTCACACTTTTTTCAAAAGAACTAGACTAAAAGTCCTTTTTGCTTTAGTGAAAAATAAATATACTTATTTTAATGTTTTTTAAATCCAAGAATTAATACTATCTATGTAGATAACTATAAAAGATAAAACCAATTGAATAATATAGCTTCTCATGGTAATGAAAGCCAGAGCAAGTACCAGTATTTTGGTATACTCAAAACAAACTCATTCAAAATAATACTGCATTAAAAAAGATTTAATGGGCCATGAGAATATAAAAGTAATGTATTGTTTTATAATGCAGTTGAGCATTCCTAGAAGAAAAGCTCTTCGTGCTTGGTGAGTAGTTTATAGGTCTTAGAGGCCCACATAAATGTTTGTGTTGATTTCTGTACCTTTGGAGGCAGCTGCTTTCATGAGAAAAGGAGTTTGGTTTTTGGGTGACAGATACTATGACATAAAATCAGGTTTTTTTCCCATTTAAACATGTACTTCATATTGCAGCAAAACTTTTAAAAGAAATATTATCTTATAAAAATGCTGCATTGCTGCATATATTTATTCATTCAATAAGTATTTATAGACTCCCTAAATGTGCCAAAAGTTTTGCTAAAAATTAAGTGTGGTAATATATTTTAAAATGCTGCAGTAAAATGAATATTTAACTATGTCTTAAAAACCTTACTTCAAACATAGTGTTACTCTTGGGAACCTGAGATATGGAGAAACAGGGACCTAGATATGAGTTCTTACTCTACCATTTGTTAGTTATTTGAAATTATGTAACTTTCATAAGTTTTGGTTTGATCAATTGAAAAATGAAAATACCAGCTTCATCTTTAGTTAATAGTGTTGTCTTTAAATAACATTCACATGTAAAGGCATTTTGCAGGCCCGGTGCGATGGCTCATGCATGAAATCCCAGCACTTTGGGAGGCCAAGGCAGGCAGATCATGAGGTCAGGAGATCAAGACCATCCTGGCTAACACAGTGAAACCTCGTCTCTACTTAAAAATACAAAAATTAGCTGGGCGCGGTGCCACGCACCTGTAATCCCAGCTACTTGGGAGGCTGAGGCAGGAGAATCGTTTGAACCCGGGAAGTAGAGGTTGCAGTGAGCCAAGATCATGCCACTGCACTCCGGCCAGGCCACAGAGTGAGACTCTGACTCAAAAAAACAAATTTTGCAAAAGAACGAAGTACATTTCATATTTGTTAACTATTGTTATTCCTATTTACTTTTGTTATATTAAAAATTATAAAAATTAATGTTCAAAGAATGTACAGATGGTTAAGCCTAATACATACAGGTTTGTGTGTGTGTGTGCATACACACACATAAGTTATATATATTATATATATGTCAAACTTCCTAGGCATGCCATAATAATAATGAGAAATAACAAACTTGAAAGACCTAAAACAACAAAAAAATACATTCCCACATTTCCAAGGAATTGAAGTTCCTGCCATTCCTAAGATGTGCAGAGTGACTTGCATGGGCAGAATACCACATGTTCTCAGGCTAAGCAAACATCTGATGTGGTACACTGGAGATAAAAAAAGAGTCAATAAAAGGTGTGAAATTAGAGACAGATCCAATAGAAAGGACTTAAGAATATACATCTTTCCCTCACTTGGCAAAACTCAGTTTATTATATCTATACTTACAATATGAAAAGATTTAGATTAAGGCTGTGATAGTATTCTGTTTAATGTAAATGGAAAAAAGTAGAACATAATAATTTTGAGTAGTGATTTTCAATGTCTGTATTTCAGAAGAAAATATTTTAAAGCTTATGGGAAATTTATACTTATTTAATTACTGAGTTGTGACTTCATGGTTTCTATTAGTACAGTAGGCATATATGTCACATATATATCAAAAAAGATATATAATAGATACATATATGGTATGGGAGCTAATTTTTTGACACAATTTTATATGTATATATGTTGTAAACAATAGGCTGATTGAAAACATAAATACTTAGATCTAAAATTTTATTGATAGAAACATGTAGGGTGTTAAATATATTGAAACTACTGGCTTAACATGTAGCATTACATTTCTATTTTTATATTCTTATATAATGATGTATGTATTTATCAACTATTTACTGAATGGATCTATTTGATAGATAGTGGTCTAGGTGTAGAAATATAGTGTGAACAGAATAATGTACCTGCTCTCATGGAGTTTACATGCTAATGAGGGAGAAAGCCAAGAAACAAATTTCTGCGTGGCATAACAAGATATAATACATCATGAGAATAAAAGTAAATCAAAGGATACAAAAAAAATTATTAAACGATAAAAATCTATAATTTGTTCCTTACTAAAATTAAAACTTGTCTATTAAAGACACTGTTAAAATAATTAAAAGACAGAAAAAAACTGGAAGAAAATATTTGCAAAACACATGTATGGGAAACACTTGCAAATTATATCTAATAAGGGGTTAATATAGAAAAAAAATACTACAACTTAACAGCAAAACAACACATAACCTGATGAAAAAGTGGGCCAATAATTTGAATAGATATTTCTTTAAAGATAAAATACAAATGGCCAAAAAGTGTATGAAAATATACTAAATATAATTAATTACTAGGAAAATAAAAATCAATCACACTAAGGTACAGTCCCATACCCATTAGGATGGCTACTTTTTTTTTAAAGGAAAAAATACCAGTGTCAACTAGCGTGTGGAGAAATTGGAATCCTATCTACTCTTGATGGGACTTGAGAATGTCGTAGCTGTTATAAAAAAAGTATGGTGGTTTCTCAAAAATTTAAAAATATATCTCACATAAGATTCAGAAATTTCACTCTTGAATTTACATACAAAAGAACTCAAAGCAGGATTTGCAAAGATCTTTAGACAACCATGCTCATCACAGCACAATTCTCCATAGCCAAGAGGTCAAAGCAACCCAAGTGCCTGCCAATAGAAGAATGGATTAACAAAATGTGGATTCATAATTCTATGAATATGAAATATTTACTCAGCCCAAAGAAGGAAGGAAATTATGACAAATGGGGCAAATGGTGCAATATGGATGTACTTTAAGGGCATTATGCTGAGTGAAATAAGCCAGTCATAAATTTATATCCAGAGTAGTCAAAATAATAGAAACACAAAGTTGAATGCTGGTTGCATGTGACTGGGAGGAGGAGGAGATGAGGACTTGTGGTTTAATTAGTACAAAGTTTCAGTGTTTTCTCTTTTTTTTCTGAAACAGGATCTTGCTGTGTCACCCAGGCTGGAGTGCAGTGGCAAGATCTCCACTCACTGCAACCCCCCCTCCCCGGGTTCAAGCAATTCTCCTGCCTCATGCTCCTGAGTAGCTGGGACTAAGGGCACATGTCACCACACCTGGCTAATTTTTGTATTTTTAATAAAGACAATGTTTCATCACGTTGCCCAGACTTGCTTCGACCTTCTCTGACATCAAGTGATTTGTCCGCCTAGGACTCCCAAAGAGCTGGAATTATAGGCATGAGCCACTGAGTCTGGTGCAATGTTTCAGTTTTGCAAGATAAAAAAATGTTGGAAATTAGTTGCATAATGTGGTTATACATAACACTAGCAAGCTGTACTCTTAAAAATGATTAAGATGGTAAATTTTATGTTATAGATTTTTTTTTTTTTTTGAGACGGAGTTTCGCTCTTGTTAACCAGGCTGGAGTGCAATGGCGCGATCTCGGCTCACCGCAACCTCCGCCTCCCGGGTTCAGGCAATTCTCCCGCCTCAGCCTCCTGAGTAGCTGGGATTACAGGCACATGCCACCATGCCCAGCCAATTTTTTGTATTTTTAGTAGAGACTGGATTTCACCATGTTTACCAGGATGGTCTCGATCTTTTGACCTCGTAATCCACCCGCCTCAGCCTCCCAAAGTGCTGGGATTACAGGTGTGAGCCACTGTGCCCGGCCTATGTTATAGATTTTTATTGCCAGAGTTAAAAAACAAAAACCCAGGGAATACTAATTGCTGTTAAAGATGCAGAGAACGAATGCATTTCTGGCAGGACTAATACAAGGTATAGCCCCATTGGAGGACATGATTTATATTCCTTTGGGAGTGTACCCAGTTATTAATTTCTGAGTAAAATGGTATTTCTCGTTCTAGGTCTTTGAGGAATCACCACACTGTCTTCAACAATACTTGAACTAATTTCATTCCCACCAACAGTGCATTCCTATTTCTCCACAGCCTCACCATCATCTGTTGTTTCTTAACTTTTTAATAATTGCCACTCTGACTGGTGGGAGATAGTATCTCATTATCCTTTTGATTTGCATTTCTCTAATCATCAGTGATGTTGAGCTTTTTTTCATATGTTAGTTGACTGCCTAAATGTCTTTTTTTGAGAAGTGTTTGTTCATCTCCTTTGCCTACTTTGTAATGGAGCTGTTTATTTTTTTCTTGTAAATTTGTTTAAGATCCTTGTAGATTCTGGGTATTAGACCTTTGTCAGATGGATAGATCGCAAAACTTTTCTCCCCCTCTGTAGGTTGTCTGTTCACTCTGATAATAGTTAAAAGATCATTTAGAAAGTCAAGGGATCCCAGGATGGTATGCAGAATATAAAAAAGCTATCTAACTGTACTATTAATGTATAAAACAATCTCACTGAAAGTCATGCAAGGATAGGATGCTGACCCAAGTAACTTTGTAAATAAATGGACTCTGTAGAACTAAACAAAAGAAACTGCATATACACACTCTAATTGATAATCCCCACTCCTTTCTCCCTGTAGCAAGGTAGATTAACAATTCTGATACTGCAATACTTCCTTACTAGAATAAGGCAATTAAATAAATGAATGGCTGATGGTGAGAGCCAGTCTTTTTAATGGTGAAGTGGGGATTAACAGCTATAAAAAAAATAGGAAACAATTATGATCCATATGGGAATGGATTAGTGTTGGGGATATCAGTGTGAATTTATGTTTATCTAATTATAGATTAAATGACTGCATGTAGAAATATTAGCATATATGTGCATATACATTAATTAGTATAAACATACATGCCTTCTTATTCTGATAGCAGAGAGAACCTAGAAGCAATGATATCTTAGTAGCCTGGATGTTGGTTTATACTACATTTCTCTAATAAACAGAAGAAATCAGGACTCTTTGGAGAAATGTCTGATTCTAGGACTGAGGCAAAAATTACACAAGATGAGCCTGAAGCATCTTGTATTATCAGAAAATCAGAAATCCAACTCCACCCTCATGAAAAGGTTGAGGAAGAAGAACCCACACTGATGGCGTATGTCAAGGAGACACAGAAGCTAACAGAATGACCTCCCGATGGCCAAAACAGGAAAATTTTTGGCAACAACAAAAAAGTAGCACAAAGTTTAAGATAAATATTCACAGGCCCATACAGATATACAAAGGATTGAATAAACTAATTACATAAGTAAATAAGTAGAAAAAGAGTAAGATCTCCTACTTAGAAGAATTTCAAGTAATTTATATAGTTACTCCTTTCCCTTATAGAGGTAGAGCATAACTCTACTCCTTGAGTTTGGGTAAACATATTGACTTCTGTCCAACAGTGCAGTATGGAAAGGTGGGAAAATGACCAAGATTACAGTAGAGAAATTTGACAAACATTTCCCTTACTACATGATCGAGACCCAAATTAATGATGATAAGTCACATTGACAGTATGTACTCTTGCTATAATGTGATGAGAATAGCACTTGACTTCTGTAGTATGTCCCCCAACAAAAACCCATGTTCCCAGTCTAATCAACAAAAACATGAGAAAAATCTCACTTATGGAAAATTCTACAAAATACCCTACCCTACCAGCCAATACTCTTTGAAACTGTCAAGGACATTGAAAACAAGGATAGTCTGAAAAACGATCACAATTACGAAGAGCCAAAGGTGACATAACTAAATGTAATGTAGTATCACTGATGGGGTCCTGAAACAAAATAAGAATATTATGCAAAACCAAAAATATCTGAATAAATAATGAACTTTAGTTAATAATAAAGAAATAATATCCATTCATTCATTATAACAAATGTGTCATACTAAGTTGTCAATAATAGGGGTAATTGTATTCAATGTATATGGGAATTTTCTGTGCTATCTTCACTGTTTTTTCTGTAATCATAAAACTATTCTCAGGAATAAAGTTTGTTAAAAATGAAACAATAAATGAACAAATGAAAAAATAAATGAATAAATCAGGATCAGTGATCAGAGAGCCTGGGAGAGTGAGAAATCATTGTTAGGTGTAGCCTCCCTGGCATGGTGACATTTGGGAAAAGAACTTTGTAAAGTAAGGATGTGCCCTGGGTAGATACATTTGGAAAAGCAATCCAGTTGGAGAGAGCAACAAGAATAAATGTATTGAGGCAAGAATTTAAAACTTACCTTGGATTTAGTAACACAGAGGTAGTTTATAACCTTCCTAAGAACTCTTTAGTGGCGAGGAGATAAAAATCTGATTACAGTTTACTTAAGATAGCCCAGAAGGAGAAAAGTAGATAAAGCATTTGTAGACATTGCTAGAAATTATATACAATAGAAAGGAACAAGGTTATTGGGTAGTAACTGGAGGGTGAGGTGAGGTGAAATGAAGTTTATTGTTTTTGTCATTTGATTTGGTTTTGAAAAGACTGATAATCTTATTGTGGATAATGATTTGGTGATAGAATGGTTCCAGTATGAAGGGAAGAAATAAGTTAACATAAGAGAAAGAGAATAATAAAATACTTTGGAAATAAAATATTTTAATAAAGGGATAGAAGAGGAGCAGCAGCATCCACAGAAACAGAAGACAATGTAGAGAACACAGATTGAGATGGAGGGAGTTGAGTTAAAGAATCACGGCAGGCTGGGCGTGGGGGCTCAGGCCTGTATTCCCAGGACTATGGGAGGCTGAGGTGGGCGGATCACCTGAGGTTGAGAGTTCCAGACCAGACTGGCTAACATGGTGAAACACATTCTCTACTAAAAGCACAAAAGTAGCCGGGCATGGTGGAGGGCACCTGTAATCCCAGTTACTTGGGAGGCTGTGGCAGAAGACCCACTTGAACCTGGGAAGCAGAAGTTGCCATGATCTGGGATTGTGTACCACTGCACTCCAGCCTGGGTGACAAAGTGAGACTCTGTCTCAATAAATAAATTAATTAATTAAAAAGAAAAGGAAAAAGAGTCATGGTAGCATATGGAACACTTCTCATTGCCCAAATTTTCTCTACAAAGTTATCAAAGTGAACAACAAAGAACAAGGAATGTGGGGTTTGGAGGTGGCTTTGGAAGTTTGAGGAGTACATGGAATGTTTTAACTAATTATCCTTGTGGTGTAAGAAAATGAATTAATTAGGGAAAATGAATTAATTAGGATTGTCAGGAATTACTGTGGGGAAATTTAAAATTTAAGGTAATACATTTAAATGGGCATGGGTAAATATCGTGGTTTTGCATAGGTGCAGGAGCAGTGACTCAGGTTTGAAAGATATTTAAAATGTCAGGTTTAAGTATGGTTGAGGAAGAAAGTTGTAAGTGAACTTAATGTGTAGGGGAGAAGAGGGGCAAGACTGTGAAGGAGTTAATGGACAGAAAACCACTATAGAATTTTTTTAAAAGTTTAAAGTTTAAATATTGTGATTTCAAAGAATTTTTAGTAATAGAGTGAAAGAACAGGAAATAAGAAAGCATGTGAAATACTAACAGGTAGTAATCAGGAAGTGAGATGCTTGAAATTTTGCCATACAGAAGGCACGATTGGCAATTATTAAGTTGTGGTTATTAAGGCCATATGATCACGGGTGCCATTAGTTAAGGTAACATAAAGGACAAGGTGATTAGAAATGAGGAACTTGAGACTACAAAGGAATCTTCCTGAATATAAGTTTGATGGTCACTTCTTTCAATTACTGGCTATGTCATCTTAAAGTCCTTAATCTCTGTAATCCTATCAGTTATAAAATGAGGATAATAATAACACTTATTTCAGAGATATTTTGAGAGTTAAATAATATTGATTATAATAATGATGATAATTTTAATCAAAATTTATTTATAGGACATTAACTTTGTTGTAAGCAATTCATGTGTCATAAATTAATTTAATAAAACTCCCTATCAACACAGGGTGTTCCCTCACCATATATACGTTGCAATTACTACTTGCAAAATATAATCTTATTTACAATATTAACTAAACAACAAATAAACTTGTTAAACTTTAACCCAGTGACTAGGGAGCCCCTTGCTCCCTATTTCTCTTGGTCCTCTCCCAGTTTTGCTCCTGTTAGAATTCCCATACCTATAAATTTCTAGTTTGTTGCCTCTGTGACAATGGCTAAAAATGCAGTTTTATTTTATTTAGACTTATTTATGTTAAATATTTGTTATAGCATCCTCATGCCTACAAAATTATCTACCCCAGTTTGTAGTCTCCAGGCATTATTGGATCATTTAATATTCCCTGGATTGCAAAGCTACTTATATACTTTGTGGGATCTAGGGCAAAATAAAAATGTTTGAAATACAGAAATATACTCCTATTAAAGATCAAAATATAGAGATTTTCACCTTTCTTTGTGAACTGTCTTTAATTGCCATGGTATATAGCCTATCTCTTACTTAACTTCAGTGTAAGGAAAAAATAAAATTTTACATTTTAGCATGAATTTTACTGTTTCTAATATGCAGTGCCAATTTTAAATGCAAATAGAGAATTCAACTCATGCTGAATTAATGACATTGTATTACTTATACAAAGTAGCTCTTTTCAAATATGTATTGTGCCAATACCAGAATCATGGAAATGCACAAAAGTGACTCACATGTTTTTATTTCACTTATTGATACACACTCTATCTTTGACCTGTTATGAGTGAGGACTCATAAATAGGTCAAAGTACATAAGTAATGATAAGTAAGTAACTTTGTGTTGCTCTATTATTTTCTTATCTTCTACATTATCATTTTCAACATATATGAGTATCTTATACAAGACATAAAAGACAAGAAAGAATATGATACCATTCCTTTGTTGTTTCTGCTTCTCAGAGTGTCATTGCCTTACTGCATTTAAAACAAGTTCTTTTGATAGCAGAACTCTTGGCCTCTTGGGACTATTAGTTTACTCAGAAAAACATTAAGATGCAACACACTGTTCATTTTGAGTCTCAGTGAACTTCTATACATTAGGAGTCCATCAGAATTCTGTGCAGAGGGACCACTGAATGCCATGTAAGAATGGGGTGGCGAGGAATAAGAGCAGACATACGTTACACGGATCTCTTCTGTGCAAGGGCACCCTCAATTGCTCCATCCGACTTCAATTACAAAACACAAATCAAATGATAAAATTATTAAGATGCACACAATGCAGAGGCAGATCCTTAATCCGGGTGGAGGCTCTTCTGAAGGCAGGGAGATATAGAACTGCACAGGATATATGTCCATGAAACTGTCTCTGCATGAATGCTTCATTTGCTAAATTCATGTCATACATTTAAAAAATGATACTAGTGTATATAATAAGTAAGTGAGAGGTGTGTTTGAGTAAAGAAAAAGAAACACCCACTTTATAACATTTCTTTTTTTTTCTGTTCTCGTTCTGTTTGTCTTTCTATATGCTCTATATGAGGTTTTTCTTCTCATGTAATACCTACTTAACTTAGTAAAAGTCTGAGCTCAATGAATCTTAAAGTTAAACACCTGCCTTAGAGATGTCCAACATGGGTTTCATTTGACATGGCCCCAGTTGTTACAATTTCCCCAAGACACACCGTTATTCTTCATTCATGCTTCCCTCGGTATGAAAGTTTTCTGAGCCCCAGATGAATAAAGGTGTTTATCACTCAAGAGGATCACTCAGATGTGTCTGAGGAAGCAAGAGTTTAGTGGTTAAAATCATAGCCTCAGAAAACAAACTTCCTGGTTTTAAATCTCAGCATTTTCACTTAGTACCATTGTGTTCTTACCTACATTAATTACCTTCATTTTGCCTCAATTTCTTAAATCTATAAAATGGTAATAACTGTGTATCTACATCATGGGGGTGCTATGAGGATTAACGGAGATAGTTAAGAGCATAGTAAGTCAAGAACTATAGTAAGTGCTTAACACAGCATCAATATTTAGTCAGTGGAAGTCATTATTTTCTTAAGTGTTGGGTAGTAATATCTTTAAATTATTTGCAAGTTTTATTACATATGCCTTACTTTTCCTATCTCCCAGCACTGCGACAGAAACTTTTCTATTTTATTTATTCATTCCTTACGATCCAATGGTATTTAGGAATTGAGGATGGATAAAATTAGTGGTTCGACTCACCATCTTGAAAATAGAAAATTGCGGGTCGGGCGCGGTGGCTCACGCCTGTAATCCCAGCACTTTGGGAGGCCGAGGCGGGTGGATCACAAGGTCAAGAGATCGAGACCATCCTGGTCAACATGGTGAAACCCCGTCTCTACTAAAAATACAAAAAATTGGCTGGGCATGGTGGCGCATACCTGTAATCCCAGCTACTCAGGAGGCTGAGGCAGGAGAATTGCCTGAGCCCAGGAGGCGGAGATTGCGGTGAGCTGACATTGCGCCATTGTACTCCAGCCTGGGTAACAAGGGCGAAACTCCGTCTCAAAAAAAAAAAAAAAAAAAAGAAAGAAAAAGAAAAGAAAAAAGAAAATGGAAAATTGCTTGCTACTATGTAGTTTATTAAAAAAACCCACACATTTCTAAAACAGTAACTATTTATCACAAATATTTCAAAGAAGAAAGAGAGGCACAGAAATACCATAATATACCTAATATGAAATAATAAGAAACGGTAATATTTGAAAGCACAGCTTTTCTCCTCTAAAATCTCTACATGTTAAATCTGCTGCCTCATTAGGTAGTATAAAGTTTGCTAGCAAAATAATCATCAGCATAAAATTCAGACTAACCCCTCAACATTTATTGCAAGATTAATTTTAGAGAAACAGTAAATGTTCAAATGTAAGTAGATGAACAGCATTTGCTTGACACTACAAAACGGGAAAAATGAAGAAATTTATTGACCATTGACTGCAAATTTAAAAGGTGATGAAGGTTGCTCACTCATCTAATAAGTCCAGAGGGAAGATACATATCAGATTAACAGAGAGAATGCAATCCTCATTCAAAACTCAGACTCTGGAGTCAGAGACCTCACTGCAGGTTATTGTACTATCACTTATTAACTCTTATGGTTTTTGAGTAAGTTGCTTAACTTCTCCAAGCATCATTTCTCTCTTCCATAAAATATGGAGAATAATAGCAAAATGGTTGAAATATTTACAACAATCTTTGCCAACTATTTAAAACATTTTAAACAATTCTAATGCCAGAAATTATTTGTTGTTACTGTTTCATCTCCTTACCTGAGTCTCCCTTATCTTAATTTGTTTAAAATGTACAAGAACATTAAAATAGCCACTAAAACTCATATTTCTATTAAGTCACAAGCTGAGGAATACAAGGACAACAATCTAAATGACAATACAGTAATCTCTCCACATCCACAGGGGATTAATTCTGGGACCCCATGGCTACTGAAATCTGTAGATGCTCAAGCCCTCTTGGGGTGACATTTGCCTATAACCCATGCACAGCCTCCTGTATATTGTAAATAATTTCTAGATTACTTATACCTAGCATCATGTAAGTACTATGTTGTATTATTTTTTAATGTTTACATTATGATTTTTATTGTTTGGTCAAATATTTCTGATTCTAGTTGGTTGAATTAGTGAATGCGGCACCCACAGATACAGAGTTTCAACTATATTCCCTTTCAACATAACTGTGTCGCATCATCATAAAATAAAATGAAGTACATGAAATCAATTGAGATTCTTTAATAATTTTTCCATATGTGTAACTGCAGTAAGCAGAATAACATCTCCCCAATGCAAAAGATGTCCACCTCCAAATATCTAGAATCTGTGAATATGTTAATTTACATGTTCACAATTTACAGAGTCACACTACAAGGGGACTCTGCATATGTGATTAATTAAAAATTTCAAGATGAGGAGATCAGCCTTGATTTTCCAGGTGGGCCTAATATTATCATATGGGTCCTAATATGGGAAAGAATGAAAGAGGCAGCAGAGTCAAAGTCAGAGTCACAGAGAGAAATATGATGAAAGAGAGAAGGTCAAGGGGAGACTGCTGGCTTTGAAGATGGAGCAGGAGGCCATGAGCCAAGGAATGTGGGCAACTTCTAGAAAGTGTAAAAAGCGAAGGAATAGATTATATTTCCCATTTTCAGAAGGAATGCAAATTCCCAGCACATTATTAGTCCAGTAAAACTCAGTTCATATTTCTGAACTCCAGGACTCTAAGATTATATATGATTAGATATGTGTGTGTGTGTGTGTGTGTGTGTGTGTGCTGTTTTAAGCAACTAAGTTTGTGGTAATTGGCTACAACAACACTGGGAAATTAACACATTAATTACAGTAGATAAGTTAATGAAATTAGTTTCTAAAGCTATTGTTAAATGTCCTTCTTCCAAAGGAGGATTTTCTGTAATGCTAAAAATGGCACTATTTACACATCATGAATAGAGGTGTACTGTTGTAAACTTTTTATTTTCGTCATGTATTCTTTAAATTTTGCTAGTGAGATTGTCTGCAAATAAAGTGGCAGAAAATTCTCTGAAGTAAAGGACATTGTACTTCCAGCTAAAAATATAAATTTCACAGTGTGGAGGGTGAAAACCAGTTCTCAGTGTTTTAATTTTAACATAATCATCTGCCAATTTTTCTAGTTATAATTTAGTCATAAAGACTGTATTTTTTCTGTTCAATTATATTTTATCTTTTAAGTTAATATATACGGAATTCATAAATCTACGGCACTGGGAATGCAATTAAATTTGCTTTTAAATTGTGAAAATCCCATTTAAATTATTTTTCTTGCCTGACAAGCAGATGTTAAGAAAACAGCAGCTCCAAACTAAAATGCAACATGTAGAAAAAAGATCCATTCCCTTGTGTATGAAACCTTAACAATCTTGCTTTAGTTTTTAAAATAGTTCTATTATTTTCTTTCAATTTCTCTTTTATTAAAAGCCAAGTTTCTCAACTGAAAATGTGTCTTTCAGATAGTGGTATTTATTTTTAACATAGCACTTTATCTCCTTGAAGATATAATTAAATGACATACAACCAAACCCCTTTATTCTGCTGGATTCTCATTTTAAAAAATAAAGTAAAAATTTACTGTATTCTTGTTCTGAGGCCCTTGCTTTGTACCATGCCAAAAATAAAAATGGCCCACAATAATTTCATCTGGTGTTTAAGAAAACAGACTGCATGCCTCTTAGTGGTTTCAAATAGTGGCACATTTAACTTCTATAAAATTTTGCTCAAAGGAGAGTCTTTGTGGTACATTTTCAAACAGTCCATTCTTAGATATAAGAATACCTGTATTTCTAGCTTGATGATCTCTCTTGGGCCAAAAATCATAAATATAATAAGTTCATCAACAAATGAAATAGATTTCAGCATTTTCATGATTCATTTAATAAAGGAAAGCCTGAACTTGAGGCAGAAAGGTTTTCTAAACTTGTGATTAATCGACACTCACCAGTATGTCAAAGAAGAAACTTTGACGATGGAGATGACAGTAGTTAAATCTAGCATAAACTACTCATAAAAACAGGTTGTATCACTTTTTCATTTAAAACTTTAGATAGTCAAGAAAATTACTTTGTATTCTAAGAATATATTTCTAAGTAATATTCTTTTAAATTAATCATTTCCTTTACATATCTTCATTTTTCTTCTTTAATAAGACAGCACACAAACAATTTTTATCAGCTACATTTCACCTTAAGATAGTCTTTGAAAAAAAATATAATAAGCGAAATTCAAAAGAAGCTAATTGTTGTACTTATCATTGGTCTTCATTTGATTTAGAACCACATATGATAAATACAAATGAGCAAAAGAGTTTTTAAATTATATTTTTAAGAGGATAAGCCTTTAGAAAGGAACATGAAGACAGCACTAGAAACTATAAGATATAACATTTGAAAATACATTAAGAGTCTAAAAAGATAAATGGTAGAGAAAGTGTTCTGAAAATTGCTTCTATCAAGAGTGAAAAATTGACATAAGTCCATTGATTTAGAACTTCTTGGAAGTGCACCTTTATTGGAATTAAACATACATGCCTCAATTATTTTAGTTTCTTTAGTAAAAGTGAACATACAAATAATTATAAGAACCCGGAAAGATTTGAAGATATAAAGCATGATTATAAAGTATTTTTATTTAGAAAGAAACGAAGAGAACATCGAACTAAGGTTTGTTTTTCTTTGCATCACGTAATTATTTACAATTTGTTAGTAAGGTTACCTTCTGAAAAATAATTTAATTGGTCATTTGCTTCTTAAATGTAATTTAATATAAACTTTGAAAGCAGTAGCAGCAATAAAAACATTATACAGTTTTTATTGAAAATAGTCAACAACAGTAAAAGCTTTCCTAAATATTATTAGTAGATGAAAGTGAATTTTACAAGTCTCAGATCTATAATTATTCAATTATTTTGTGAGTTTTCTAAACAGAAAATAAAGTTTTCAAATAGCAGTGTCAACAGATTATATGAGAGTATCATTATGTTTTAATTTTAGGTAATTTATTAATTTCCTCATTTACCTGTGATAGTATGATATACTGTATTTAGAGTTGTTCTATATATTCATTTAACAAAAATGGTGATGCTTTTTTTATTCAGGATATTTTTATTAAAATCATCAAAGGTTTATAAAATAATCAATTTATCTGAAGTTTCAGCATTCTTCCTAAGTGTTCCTTATGGAACATCCTGTATTTCACTGTATCCCATCAATTATGAAATTAGTACTGTATTATTTTATCTTTTTACAGTTAGTATTTTTATTATTATGTTTAAAAAATCATGTAGTTAGGCACTATACATTTTAATTTTAATTACTTTATTTATCTATTCACTTTGAAACAGAGTCTTGCTCTGTTGACCAGGCTGGAGTGCTATGATGCTATCCTATCTCACGGCAACCTCTGCCTCCTGGGTTGAAGTGGTTCTCCTGCTTCAGCCTCCTGATAGCAGGATTACAGGGAATCACCACCATGCCCAGCTAATCTTTGCATTATTAGAGAAGGTTTCACCATGTTGGCCAGGCTGGTCTCGAACTCCTGACCTCAAGCAATCCACCTGCCTTGGCCTTCCAAAGTGTTGGGATTACAGGTGTGAGCCACAACACCCAGCCCATTTTAATTTTTAAATATCTCAATGCCAGCATCAGTGCAAGGCACGTAAGTACCCAAGACAAGTGTTTTCAAAATTAAATGAGTTAATCATTAAAATGATGAATTTATATTAACTATTGATTAACTTAATGAATTTATTTAAATTGTTTAATACCAGCATTACTGCCAACAAGTAAATTTTTTTATCTCTATTCTTACTTTAAAACTATTATAGGGCCAGGCACGGTGGCTCAAGCCTGTAATCCCAGCACTTTGGGAGGCCGAGGCAGGTGGATCACGAGGTCATGAGAGCCAGACCATCCTGGTCAAAATGGTGAAACCCAGTCTCTACTAAATATACAAAAAATTAGCTGAGCATGGTGGTGTGTGCCTGTAATCCCTGCTACTCAGGAGGCTGAGGCAGGAGAATTGCCTGAACCCAGGAGGCGGAGGTTGCGGTGAGCCGAGATCGCGCCATTGCACTCCAGCCTGGGTAACAAGAGTGAAACTCTGTCTCAAAAAAAAAAAAAAAAAAAAAAACTATTATAATCCTGTAATTTTCTTAACATCTGTTAATATGAAGAGCAAGACAAAAATATTTATATAAAAATTAACGTTCTAACTAGAAAGAAATTTTATTCTTTTTGGCATACAATGTAAGGACTGTAAGATCATGTACATGGATAAAAAGTTAATAGTAAGGTCAGTAAGTTTAAAGGGGTTAGAGAAAGAGGCATCAAGTTCAGAAAGAGGTTGGAAATATATTTGACAGTGATGGGCCATGGACTAACATTTTGAGTGTTTATTGGCTATTGAAGAAGGAAGGACACTTCAAATTTGAAGACAGCTTACAAAATACAAAATTTGGAGTATTTGGACCCTTGAAAGCACTAAAAATTATTTATACTCATCAATAGAAATAACAAAATGTTAGATGACTTCATATTAATTTTGGAGAACTTAAACAAGCGCTCAATTCACTCCAGAATATTATTCATCCCACATGACAGTAAACAGCATTTCATTCTAGCGTGGGGTTATGCTACAATCAATGCTAAAATTAATCAGCCTTTCTTGATTAATCAAAATTATATATTATCATCCTGATTGCAATCACCTATCAAAGAATCATCTTCCACAGTTATTTATATAAAACATAATCAGTGTCAACGAACCAAAACCTGAGGGTCTGTGAACCTAAAAAAACTAGTGGTGTATTTCTCATTATCCTCAACCTAAAACAAACAAATGGTAGGATGGACACAAATAACCTAGTTCAGAAGTTCTCGTTGTGCTGTACCCCACAATGAAACCCATAAAACACAATAAAACCAAATAGATTATAATTATATTAGAGATCACGTGTCTAGTCACATGCAATCTCTAATCACATTATTTTAAATTGTAAAACTTGCAGAAACAACGCTGTTTTCATTATAATAGCTTGAAGGGATTTAATTTTACATAGTTCTCACTGCACTAAGAAACAAGTTTAACAATGAAAATAATCTTATGTACCTGAAATGATTAAAATGAAGGGATCACTTTCAGCCTAAAGAATTCATTAAAGTATGGTTCAAGACAGGCAAAATTATCCTGATCTTTATCACATAGGGTTTATCTGTCTAAGGATACCATATACCACCATGGTGTTTAATTCACATCACCTATCCATCTGAGTTAAATTAGCCCTCTAAAAATTTATATTCCTCTAATGAAAAGCATGGAAACTGCTCTTAACCAGCTAGAAAGAAGTAAAATCAAGTTCTGCCTTAATAAGTTCTATTACCATTGTTAAGCAATGTTATTCCTTTGGGCCTCAGTTTATAGACAAAATGAAATAATGACTTTCGTATTTCTTAAATTATGTCTCACAATATGAAAAGGAAAGTAATGACTTATCCTTATACCATACCTGTTGAAAACTAAATATGTGAACTTCCTTCAGATTCTTCCACGGACACATTATCTCTGTTAAGTTTTCAGCTTGTTTCTTTCAAGACTGACAATCTATCATGAGCTGTTGTCTCCCTACAGTGAATATATCCCTGCAAAAATTAGAGAAGTGAAACAGAATTATACATTCCAGAACTAACAGATTGAACAGATTGAAGTCTATCTTGAATCTGGTGTGTGTTGAGTGGGTGAGGGTTGGTTGGTGGTACCTGCCACGTGGAGCAGATGGAAACTGGAGGGAACAGAGAGATAATGGATTGAAAGAAAAGGGTTATGCTCTGCTCTTGTCTCTTGCCTCTGGTGCTTTGAAACAATGACTGCATGCTTCTTCACCAGGGAAATCACTAGCAACAGCCCAGTTGCTTTCCTGGCAGAGACAAAATATAAGGGCAACACAAAAGGCTGTCTGAGGGAAGAGTTAATAAAGATTGTCAGGGGCTAACTAGTCCCCCCAAGACAGACACTTCATCATCTCATCTTCCAGGAACTTGGGATTGATAAAGTTTAATCAATCTTTTAATTGATTAATTGAGAAGATTACATTCTCCAAATATTACTACTCCTTACAGGTGTGTGTGTGTGTGTATGTGTGTGTGTGTGTGTGTGGGCACGTGTGTGTATGTGTGTGTAGAGTAAGCCATGTAAAAGATTTACCTGCTTTGTTTTTTCTCTATACATAGAATAAGAACTGTATATTATATATTAAACTCAACTAAAGTTGGTGCTTGAACAATATGATTGGTTGCAGTGCCAACTCCTGCACAGTAGAAAATGCTTCTATAACAACTTCTGACTCCCTCAAATCTTAGCTATCAATATAACTCACTGTTTACCAGAAGCAGTATCAATAAGACACACTAGATAGACACTTATTTTGTATGTTATATGCATTATATACTGCATTCTTACAATAAACTTTAGAAAATAAATTTTTATGAAAATCAAAAGAAAGAGAAAACATATTTACTATCTATCAAGTGGAATGAATAATAATAAATGTCTTCATCCTCATTATCTTCAAGTGGAGTAGGCCAAGGAGGAGGAGGAAGAGAAGGAGTTGATTTTACTCTCTGAGGTTAAGGGGCAGAGACAGAAGAAAATTTGTGTGTGAGTGGACTTGTACAGTTCAAACTCTGTTGTTCAAGGGTCGACTGTACTTGCTTTTTAAGAACTGTAAGAAATATTACTTTTTCCTGCTTCTGGGATGCAGACATAAAAGCTACGGCTACTATTTTTTTAAATGTTAATTAATTTATTTTATATTCATTAGGCATCAAATATAGACTAAGTTCGATACATGCAATTGAAAAGAAAATAAAGGGTTTCCAACCTAGAGGCATTCACAGTCCTCCGGCAGTATAACTGCAATACCATGCGTTGTGCCGTGTGGAGCTATGTACAATTACTATGGAATCAGTAAAATAAAGCAACTCTGTTTAAAGAAGGCAGGAGAGATTCACCAAAAAGACGACATATTGTTTTATTTGAAATAACTAGAAATTGGGCTAGGCGCTGTGGCTCACGCCTATAATCCCAGCACTTTGGGAAGCCGAGGAGGGTGGATCACGAGGTCAAAAGATCGAGACCATCCTGGTCAATATGGCGAAACCCCTTTTCTACTAAAAATACAAATAAAAATTAGCTGGGCGTGGTGGCGCGTGCCTGTAATCCCAGCTACTCGGGAGGCTAAGGAAGGAGAATTGCTTGAACCCAGGAGGCGGAGGCTGCGGTGAGCCGAGATCGAGCCATTGCACTCCAGCCTGGGTAACAAGAGCGAAACTCTGTCTCAAAAAAAAAAAAAAAAAAAAAAGAGAAAAGAAAAGAAAAGAAAAAAAGAAAAAGAAATAACTAGAAATTTTGTGAGTGACCAAAGCCCAATTGAAAAGAATTGCTTCACGTAAAGGGAGCAATATGATCAATATTATTAAGACAGAAAAAGGATGAGTATACTTCACCTGAGAAACTAAGTTACCCATTTCCTGTGAGTGAAAGCAGCTGGAGGACAATGCCAGAAAATGAGGATTCAGAGGTTTAGAGGAAATCATAGGATTTTAAAGGCTCTCAGATGCAATACTGGTGAGTGTGATGGTGATCTTATAAAAACGTGTACATCAAATATTTAGGTGATATTTCTCTTTTTTATTATTTTTTTAAATTGCACTTTAGGTTCTGGGGTACATGTGCAGATCATGCAGGATTGTTGCACAGGTACATACACGGCAAGGTGGTTTGCTGCCTTCATCCCCCCATCACCTATATCTGGTATTTCTCCCCTCATTATCCCTTCCCATCCTCCCCACTCCCTGCTGTCACTCTTCAACCCCTCCCCAACTGTCTGAAGTCTGTGATGCTCCCCTCTGTGTGTCTACCTGTTCGAATTGTTCATCACCCGTCTATGAGTGATAACATGCAGTGTTTGGTTTTTTGTTCTTGTGTCAGTTTGCTGAGAATGATGGTTTCCAGATTCATCCATATCCAGATGAAGAACATGAACTCATCATTTTTTATGGTTGTGTAGTATTCCATGGTGTATATGTGCCACATTTTCTTCATCCAGTCTGTCGTTGATGGACATTTGGGTTGGTTCCAGGTCTTTTCTATTGTTAACGGTGCCGCAATGAACATATGTGTGCATGTGTCTTTATAATAAAACAATTTATAATTCTTTGGGTATATACCCAGTAATGGGATTGCTGGGTCAAATGGTATTTCTATTTCTAGGTCCTTGAGGAATCGCCACACTGTCTTCCACAATGGTTGAACTAATTTACACTCCCACCAACACTGTAAAAGCATTCTTATTTCTCCACATCCTCTCCAGTATCTTGTCTCCAGGTTTTTTAATAATCACCATTCTAACTGGTGTGAGATGGTATCTTGATGTGGTTTTGGTTTGCATTTCTAATGACCATTGATGATGAGCATTTTTTCATGTTTGTCACCTTTGTAGATGTCTTCTTTTATAAAGTGTCTACTCACATATTTTGCCCATTTTTGAATGGGTTTGTTTGTTTTCTTCTTGTAAATCTATTTTAGTTCTTTGTAGATTCTGAATATTAGCCCCTTTTCAGATGGGTAGATTGCAAAAATTTTTTCCCATCATGTTGTCTGCTGGTTTGCTCTAATGATTGTTTCCTTTGCTGTCAGAAGCTCTGGAGTTTAATTAGATCCCATTTGTCTATTTTGGCTTTTGTTGCCATTGCTTTTGGTGTTTTAGCCATGAAGTCCTTGCCTATGTCCAGAAAGGATTTGCCAGTGATATTTCTAAGTCTGATATTTGTCCTCGAGAAAAATTGACATGGAGGGACGATTATAATGGAAGAATATTAGAGAAAATTATAATGACCCTAACAAAAGGTGATGAGGAGTTTGACAAAAACAGAAATAATGGGGATGGATGAAAGTCACTGATTAGATGTAAAAGCATGCATTAAATATGGACCTCTGTTAGTTGCAATATTTATCATGAAATAGACTATCAATAAATGCTGTGGAAAGAGTAAATTTGGATTTCCAAATGGAAGGCAGAAATTGTCTAGTTACTCTTCCACATCATCCTACCTCCTAATACCCTGCCAACCATAAGATTTATGCCTACTCTTCTTTATCCTGAATTTCTTATAATCTACTAGGATTTTTTCTCTTTTTTATTTTCCACACTCCAGAGTTTGGCTCCTGACTTGATGTAGTATATATGATCCTAGTAACAAGCAAGTCTCTGTAGAGAAAGACTTCATAAATATTCCTTGAGAATTACCGAATGTGTTTAATGTAGACTTTTCACATGGAAGAGATGAGGGCAAAGATCTGATTCCATTTCCTCTGCCTCATAGAGGAAAGATGTTCCCAAACTTTAATACATGAAGTTCCCCACAATTTATCTTATGCCGTTGGAAATTTATTCTGAGACTTGATGTATTAGCCATAAAATACGCAGTAGATTTTTATAGCTGTGGATACCTAGCATGTTGGAAGGGTTAGTTTCAAAGCAGCCTAACAAATTTTTATAGTTCAAAAAGAAAGAAGAACATTGAGGTAATGTGCTTATTAGGCAAAAAGAATTATTAGAGCCAACCACGATATTAAGAAAATTTAATAGAATTAATGAAAATCAAAAATATCACAGTCATGTGATAGCTGAACTAAAGCAAAAATTCATATATAGAATTTCAAACAGCTATTTGGATTTTATTTAATTCAGTCAAATTGTGTATGCTTCAGTGTTCCTTTTTAAATGTTGTATTGATGCATAATACATGTGCATATTTATGAGGTATATGTAATATTTTGATATATGCATATAGTATGAATGATCAAATCAGGGTATTTAGGATCCCCGTCACCTCAAGCATTTATCATTTTTTTGTGCTGGAAACACTTTAAGTCTTAAGCTATTTTTTAAAAAACACAATTTTTGTGAACTATAGTTAATCTACTGGGCTATCGAACACTAGAACATATCCCTTATATTTAATTGTATGTTTGCACCCGCTAATAAACCTGTCTTTGTCTTCCTTCACCCTCCCTATCCTCTGTTAACTGTCTTCCTCTACCTCCACAAGATCGACTTTTTTAGCTCCTACATGTGACTGAGAACCCGTGACGTTTGCTTTTCTGCAGCTTATTTCACTTAACATAATGGCATCCATATCCATACAAATTTCTGCAAATTACAAGATTTCGTTCATTTTTTATGGCTGAATACTACTCCATTGTGTATATATGCTACATATTCTTTATTCATTCATCTGTTGATGGACACTTAGGTTGATTTTGTATTTGGCTGCTGTGAATAGTGCTGGTATCTGTATACATTTTTTGGTGGGGGTAGAGAGTAGAGGGCAGTGACATGATCTTAGCTCACTGCAACTTTGAATTTTTGGGCTCGAGTGATCCTTCTGCCTCAGCCTCCTGAGTAACTGAGACTACATGTGTGTGCCACCATGACTGGCTATTTTTTATTTATTTGTTTTTTTTATTTTTTTTGAGACAGGATCTTGCTATATTGCCCAGGCTAGTCTTGAACTCCTATCTTCAAGCAGTCCTTCTCCCTCAGCCTTCCAAAGTATTGGGATGAAATATGTGTGCTATTGCACTCAGCCTCCTTACATTTTAGACACAGGCATTACTTATTTCAAGATACAATAATTCTGCCAAGGCAGAAAATAAGCCAGAGAAGTTTTACAATTTTTTTGTAATAAGCTATTTCTAACTTCTGTTATACAACTTTTGTGAATTCCCAGTTAACCATTTGGCAAAAACAGTTATTATATCTATCTTGTTCTTTAATCCAGTAAGAATGCTGGATTTTATTCCTGTACATATTTTCTGATAAGTTCTTAAATAAATTATTTTCAAAATAATATTGGATTGATTTTTTAGACATTTTTGAAACCTCCTTGAACTTCTTCACTTTACCACTTTTCAAGTTGTGAAATAAAGACATGAAAACAACAGCAACAAGCTAAAATGTGAAATTTGAAATGTAATTTGATCTGTCACAGTTCTCTGATTGACTGAACATTTTCAGATTGACTAAATATGTTTAGAATATATTTAGATGGAATGGTCTATGACCAAAAACAGGACACCTTGACAAAAAATATAAGAATTTTAAAAATAGCAAAGTTAGTCTACATATTTTTGAAGTAAAACTTCTGCCATTCACTGCCACCTACCTTGTGTCTTAAATTTTGAAGGAGGAAAGGCGGGTGAGAAAAGTATACAACATATTCTATGTCCTCTGAGAAATTGTGATAGACTAAAACAAAAAAGAATCTGTATTTGGAGTCCTGCTTTTTGATTCACATTAATACTTCAATATCCTCTCCTCCGAAAGGAAGATAACAGCTATATTATTTACATGTCATATATATGAAATGATTAAATAATGTGAATATTCTTTAAACTATAAAGTAGTATACAAATATAAAGTATTAGACAATAATTTAATGTAAATTATGTAATAATCATGTGACATTTCTTCTTACATAGCCTAGATAACATGAAGTAGATCTTTCAAGTATCCTTCCTACCTTCTTACCCCAAAGCTTCCATTCTGAGGACTCACTCCTGGAGTAACGTGATGAGATCAAAGAGTTCTAACAATCCCCTTAAAAGTGCTTGCTGCTCAAGTAGATTGTTTTTCAGCTTTTTCAGTTGCAACTGAGATTTTTCTTCACTTTTCTTCACAGTACTGAGTCCTACAGTAATTGTGGAATATTTATTTGGTACTGGTCGGGTATTTTAATTTTTCGTTTTTATAATTTCCAAGAGTATGTTTTGAACTCCAACAAAATCCCTACAGCTCCACACATTCTCAGAGATGGATGAGAGTCACTTGCATATTTCAAGTCCTCTGATTTCCTGGGTCATCTCAAAATATTTTTATGTTGTCAATGAGGAAAATCCCTTGTGACTCCTTTTCCCCATTCTTTTTACACATTGTTAGGAAACTGAATACTTTATATGTCTTCCCTCTCATGCAAAAAAACATGTTTTCCCCTAAGAACTAGTAAGCAAATACACTGCTTTCCCATTTATTTCAATCCATTCAGAAAGAAAATCAAAACAAGCCTCTCGTGTTTTGTTACAGTTTTCTAGCATCTCATCCAACATATCCATTAATAATAAATAAATTCTGCTCAACTCATAAGTTAACTAAGACCATAGTTACTGGAACTTTTGTCTTGAGGCAAAATTTTTATAATTATGGAAGCTACCTTGAGAAGATAAGGCAATGGAAAATCAAAATCTACTAAATATTTAAGCAGCTAGTGTCAACAGAAGCGGCCAAACCCTGGATTTTCAATTCTCCAGAGCTGTGCTGCTAAAAATGTACAGTAAAGAACCTTTTCCAAGAAAAAAAAATCATTTATTTAATGAACCAAAATTGGTCCTTCTACCCATGACTAGCATACAACTCAGGCCACATATACATTGCCAGGTGAGTTTGACACCAACGAATTATTCTGTACTCTGTTCTACAAGAAGAATCTTCTAATAACACACATGGAAGTTGCAGCAATGAGAACTTCTTATAAATTTTCTGTATGTATTTTCTCAATTTATTTACTTGTCTTCCATAGTCTAGTGTTACACAGTTCACAGAGAGGTGCCATACTAAGGACCATCTTTTCGGTAGCAGTGCTATTCCAAGTATTCCTTGAGAAAACATAAAAGGAGTCTCATTTCTATTGGGATAACAGTTGGCCAATAACAAAAAAAGTCTCTTTGACACTATGATATATATCAAGAGCCAATGCTGCTGCAATTTTCCAAAATTCCATCCTTGCTCTAGACAAACAGAACAGTTAAGTGTTTCAGATCACTGAAGCACAGATAAACTGTCATAACTACCTACTTTACAGACCTGGGTAGGATTTCAGCTAAAGTTCATAGTGAAGAGTCCTGAAGGAAAAAATCAACAGAGGGTTAAGGACTCTACTGTGTTAGTCAATAATGGTGTAGCTTTCATATTTATAAGATAAGATGGTAAATCAGTTTATCTGCCTACAAAGTCCTTTTCAGTACTTTAATTATAAATTCATTGCTCTGCTTAAAATTCAATCTCCCTAGATGCATTTCTGATAACAAAGGTTTCACGTCAAAATAAACAAACATTTTCTACGTCCATTACTGGAGTTTCCCTAGAATAACATTCCATTTACAGAAGCATTACTGAAGAGAATAATATAAAGTAGAAAATACTGTCTATTATGTAATCATAGGAATTTACTAAAATGTCAGTTTCCTGATTAGGATTGTGAGTCATGCTTGAGTCTCTTAATTTCAAAGAGACTCTTCAAAAATTAGAATTTATCTTCTAATATGTTTAAATCTAGATCTGATTTCATGTTTCCTTAGTTAATTGCAGTAAAATAAGTGGGGCTATGGAAACAAGTAAACTTCTTTTACACTATTGTCTTTTAAGTAAAGGGCTCAGCTCCACAACTTGGCTTTATAAAGAAAGACTAAATAAGACAGAAAAAATAATCCAGTTGAAAATAACTCTGAGAAAAAAAATTGAAGGACCAAGGTACTAAAATAACTTGCTGTCAAGACTGGAAGAGAAAATAAAGACTTCCCGTGAACACTAAAACCATTAGGGACTCCAAGGCATATTGTGTTGAGTTGAGAGCAAATGAAGGAGAAAATACGTTGGAAGAGCTATTGGAAATTGTCCAAAAGGAATTAAAAGAGAATTTTGTGACTGTCCACAAAAAATAAGGGGGTTGAAAACAGAGATGGACAAATTTGATGGATTTGTGGCAAGATTATTTTCTACACAATTTGTTGGTGTAAAAAATATATATTCAACAGAGCCATAATGATCTAAAGAATATACTTCAAGCTGAGTTTGAACCCAAGTATATGAGGCTCATGCAGTTCCAGAAATAGATGTTCTAAATATTCTAAGGGTAAGATATACAGAATGCCTTATGTTTTCTGAATGATATGATCATCTGTAACCTCATCCACTCCCATCGTGTATTTGTTCATTGTTCTGCTTGACAGTTTCAGCTGGGAGACAATTCCAATACAGCATCCCTTTAATGAGTACATGAGGATTTATAGTGCTGACAATTTGGACCAACAATCGTTCTCAGAGAAATCAATGGAAATAATTTTACCTTTGTAAAACTGTTACACATAGTAAGGGCCATGTGCATCATTTAGTTAATCATTAGAATTTCCTCGGGGAAGGATAGCATGAAGAGAAATACCTAATGTAGATGACAGGATGATGGATGCAGCAAACCACCATGGCACGTGTATACCTATGTAACAAACTTGAATGTTCTGAACTTAAAGTATAATTAAAAAAAAAAAATACCATGAAAGAGTTTCCCAAAGGAACTATTCAGATGTCATAATTGAATTTTCAACACAGCACCTTATTATATATCACAAAATGATACATGTCTGTGAAAATGACCCATATAAACACAATTCTTACTGATTCAGATAAAAGCTTTATGTGAGTTGTTCTTTCAATAAATTATAACTTTCATGATATGAATTATTCACTCATTTAAGCACTAGGGAACTTGTTATATCTATTCATTTCTCAATTATTGATATGTCAAATTTCATTTTTTTCTTTTGCCCCCTTTTTAAAAAATAAAATGTGTTATATTCAAGACTGCTAGAAAATCCTTCTTCAAACTATATTTTCATATTAGCATTTACCCATTCAAGACCTAAAGCATGTTAAATCTTAAAGTTACAATAAATTTAATTGAATGTATTTTTCAACATATATCTCATCTGTGATATCTTTGTTTTTCTGTTAGTTTGTTTGTTAGCAGGTGAAGTGTCCCAAATCTTGAGGCAAGATTTCCAATTTTTGGTCTTGACAAAGCACACCATTCAAATCTACCCACCTTCCCTTTCTCTAGTAATTAATCCATGATTAACTCCATCAGACTTAGAATTCCTTAGCTTTTGCACTGTGTTTTTGGATACAAACGGCTATGAAACAAGTAAATCTGTCTCAGGTATCACCAAATATGCTCAATGGGTGGAACTTAAATAAATTAATAAAAATACGGCATCTAGAGAGGAAAGACAAGGCAAAGCTCAAAAGTAAGTGAAGACTGTGGTTGTTCTTCAGCGACAGAAATGTAGCAACACTTCACCCGTAGTCCCCCAAAAGTAAAGAATATGTCTAATGAGTGGGGTGATGCAACTGAGGAGATTTCTAAGCAAAATCTTGGAGGGATTTTGGTTAGAGATTTTGCTTGGAAAAAAAAAAGTCATGTGTTTTTTTTCTAGCCAGTACAGTATAATTCAAGAGAAGAGAGATAAATGAAAAACACCACTGAGCAAAAGGAAGCCAAGGTTTGATGTTTTTATAAATCCTCAGCCCTTCCAGATAACCAGAAATACTAAAATTAAGAAATAACTTTCAATAAAACACAATATCCAGTGCACTTCCAGGAAAACTTAGTCAAAAGGTGAAGCCAAGGGTGTAACTGTAAAATCTTTTGTTAAGACCTCAGTATATTCAGTCATACGAAAGGCCCTTCAGACATTAGAGCTGTGCTTCCAAGATCTCCTTAAACACTTGAACATCAGAAATCTTAAAGAAATTGTTTCTGGGTTCTTTCAACAGAATCCCCAAAAAAGAGAAGTGTCTTCTCTACAAGAGATTTGTGGGTACAGCTTTTGTCAAATGGAGTTAACACCAAGAAGGATTACAGAAGACACACAAACTTCTTTTAAAAGTTAAGTATACAGAAATATTGTGTGGAATAAGTATCACAGAGATCATATGGAATGAGGAGAAGCCTTTGGATCCCAGAATCCACCTATGCAACTTTCTGCTCTGTGAGATTCCTCATAGCACCTGCAACTCCTAACCAAAATGAAAGTCCTAAGCCAATCCCCTTTCCCTGATCTCTCACAAGTCAGTTATGGGGCATCTTCAAAAGTTTACCTTATTCTTCTCAGGATCCCTCAACTGCATAAGTAATAAACCCTTTTCCTTCATGCGATGTGTGTGGTGTCATCGGCTTTGACAGCAAAACCACATTTTGAGCTAGTACATAAAAGGAGGCTCAAATTGGCACTTTAGTTTTTTTGAATATGCTTAGGTTTTACAAAACCCTTTTAGTTTTATGCTTACAATTTGTGAAAGCATTAACAAAATTTTTAATCACAGGAAAATTGAGTAGAATCTCAATTTATAACTGTAATTTTAGCCCCAGTATTGATTAAGGCCATAACAGTGGTTAGTTGGTACATTTTGGAAACCTTAATATGGTGATTCTAGCCATTGAGGACTTCATATCCAATATTATTGAAATTACCAGTTCCATGTTTTGCTATTATAGACTTGGCTAATGTATTCTATTAGTTGTGTATTAAAAAGCCTTATAGTTGGTTTGCCTTCATCTGCTAAAGAACAAAATATACGTACCTATACCACATGACCCACAGAGTGCCTCGCAGCCTTGCCATTGCACGCTGTCTTTGTATAAGACATTTTAACCACATACAACTTCCTTTAGGTGCACAAGTATGGCATTTCATTGATGACGTCCCCTCTCAAGACATTCATTTGATGCATTCATTCAGGAGGTAAAAATGCTGACAATGAAGCTTACAAAATAAGGATAAACAATTGTCCTATACATAATGCAAAGCCTCACCACCTTAAATTTCTGTAAATTACTTTAGGGAAGCTGAGGGTTGCTTCATCCCTGACAGTGCCAAGGAACCATGTCAGGGATTGACAATTGACTATTGACTCTCTCAGCACTCATAATTTATTTCAGGCTCTTTCTGGTTTGGAAGGCAGCTTATTCCTTATTTACAATTTGGCTTAAGCCTATTTAAAATGGTACTGCAAACTGGCCCACTTTGAATAGGCCCCCTTCTAATAAAAGACTCTGGAATATGTCCAAATTGCAATAGAATAGGTATTCCACCAATGCTTTAGCAATATCTTTACATGGGTCCTGGAATCTCTGGACCATTCAAGATGGTCATAAGTTGCCCATGGGTTTCTGGTACAAGAAACTGCCTTCCTCATAACTAAAGCGGCAGTTGCTGAGCACATAAACAGACGCACAAAGCCTCACAAGCTATAAGCTTGTGAAACTGTTCCCAAGTTATTTTTTGGGTAATAGAAACAGCACGCCTTAGACTCAGCGAAACTGAGAATTCCTTGCTGCAAGTTAAAGGCAAAGTTGAGACCTCTGGCATGTCCCACCTGCAGGAGGAGGAGGTCTCCCCTGTCTTCAGTCTCTTGCCAGGTGTCACAGTGCTGGATAAAGTTTTCACTCCTGCAAACCCCATTGGTTACCTCGGAAGCCCTTTGTGATCAACCGAGTTAATAACAATGGAAGCTCTATACTTTATGGAAGATGTTGGTACCATCACACATAGTGCAGCTCAGGGGAGAGTTGCTGCTTTTCATTCTTTTACCATTAGTCTCAATATCAAAACAAAATTTTAGATAGGAGTCTATTCTGCTATTGTAGTATTGCTAGAAAATATGATTTGTTTTTATATCCTCTATTTTATTCACCTACTGATGAAGAATCACAAGTATAATGGTTACTATCTCAGAGTCTAGATTTCAGAGTCTAGTATGTTGAAGTCTATAACTAGCATACACTACTATTTATAATGCTGTACCTTATTAAGTGTAATCACTTTTACCTTGTTTAATCGTGTATTCTCCTGAAAAAACATTGTACAACTCTTGCTTTTGATTGTCTATTAACCTGTACTTTTAAACAAGGAATATATTTTGTTGCAAAGTAGAAAACCTGCAACATTTGAATAAAACAGCTTTCATTCAGTTTATTTTAAAATATAGTAATATTTTCTATCAGTTCCATTTCTTTCCTTAGCATGAGATACTGCAGAAATTTACGTTTTATTTTAAAAGTGTTTTAATATTTTCAAATCATTTCAACATTACAAAAAATGTGCAAGAATAACATGAGTAATTATTTGTCCTGAGCAATTGGATAAAGTATCTGTTCCAAAATATGTCACATTTACTTGTCATATCCTCTTAGTCTTTTTCAGCCTGGAACATCTTGATTTAACTTTGACTGTCAGAACCACAATTAGTTTTAATATTATAGACCAACTACTTTGTAGAATGTTTCTACATTTGTTTTACTTAATGTTTTTTCATAAAGGGGTTCTGATATTCCCCTTTGGCAAGAATATCACAGAAATCATGCTGTTCTTTTTATTGGATTCTCTCTTGACACATGGTTTTGATTTTGTCCCAAATCCCATGTGGTTTGTGCCATATTAACTGATTATTTTATTGAGAAACCTTTATGTTTTTCTTTTGAAAAATTACCCTTTTCACTATTATAATTAATAAGTATTTTATAGAAAGGTTGTTTATGACTATGTTAAATATCCAATTCCCTATCAAACTTTCACACACTTGTTTTAGCATCTATGGATATTAGTTGGCTAAATTAATTGCTACTTGATAAATGTGGGATTGTGATTATCTAGCTTAATCTTTCTTTTATTAGATTAGCATTTCATTGTAAGAGAAAATTTTCTCTTCACCCTGTAGTTTATTTTATTTAGTTTCATAAACATGGACTCCTAGATTCTTTTTTATTCAATGGCTTATAATCAGTTACTACCATTACTTAACCGTATCTGAGATTTCCTCCAGTTTGGCCAGTGGATACCTCAAGTTGATTTGGGGTCTTTTTTCACCAATATTCATCATTTTTTAAGCACTTTCATACTCTTACAGCATGATATTCAAGGATCATCCTGTGTATCTTCTACCCCAGAACTGGAATGTACCATGTTTTTAAATCGTTTCATTTCTTTCTATGGAGAATCAAATTTAGAAGCGAAGATCTGGGTGATAGGTTTGTTGACAGTTACTGAGGTGTTGCTATGCTAAAGCTTGCTCAGTGAACACAGGCTCACACATGTACATCTGAATTCATTTTAATACCTCTCCGTATATACTGAAAACTTTGAGTTACACCAGTACTTTCTGTTTTGATTCATTATACACGTCTCATCTGAGTTTCCTCCCTGTGCATATTTGCAAGTGCCTTCCGTAAATTCAGAAAATTAGCTTCCATTTTCATTAGTATATTTATTTATTTAATTAATTCTCTTGTAAGTAAATAATCTCCCATCACTTTGGACATGTTCTACCACAGGTGACCCCTGTGCAACTGCTGAAGCTCCAGCATTTCATGCGCTGCCACACAAATCATATAACACACTGGATTGCTGTTGTCATCACTACTCATCAAATACAGATGTCCCCAGAGTGATCTGAGACTCTGAACCAGGTAACTGCTATGACTGCCCTCAATCATAGTACAATTTTTATTCCACATGGGCTATGACACATGTTGCCAGCACCCCCCCCACCCCACCATTATGCTGCATTTGCATGCATGCTTTTCTAACCATATCTCCCTCCATGACCATCCTCCTAAATTGTTTTTGGCTGAAGCATGTCATGCAATGCCCCTACCCATTCTCTTCCCTACACCTTCCTCACTCTGTTTGGCTCTGACTCTGTGGACCAGGATGTTGCTGTCTCCACCATCCGCCTCACTGCCATACACCTCATTCTATGCTTTCTACCATAGCTCAGGCTGCAGTAATAAATCAAGATAAAATTTCTCTCTCTAACTCTGTTTCTTTATCTGTGTAAAGTTGATATTCTTGGAATTATATTTCTGGTTAATTTTTAAATCTAATTTGGGAATATCCAAAACTTCATCATTAATAGAAAAAAATAATAATGTTTTTAAAAGGAAACAAAGGATAAGAAGGGAATCTTTTAACATTATTTTGAAATAACTTGTAAAATATATAATAACTTCTCAGCTTACACATAGCCCCCGGGCATTGTTAATGCCCATGAATGCTAATTAACACTGAACTGCTTACTACAATGTTTTTCTAGTAGGCAGCCTCAAAATGTCCCATTATCGTGATTAAATATTTATTGAAGTTGAAGTGTGCCAACAACACTAGAAAAAAAGGTACAGAAAAAGTTTCTAATTCAAAGACCTTCTGTACTCAGAGTGAATAAAGACAAGTTTTCTATCCAGGATTTCTTTCCTTACATTCTATCATACTTTATCTTGTATTTATTTATAATTATTCTACTTATTAAACAAACAAACATTTAAATAGTTTCAATTAGAGAAAACTTTCTGGAGCGAACATTTGACAATGATGATCAAATTTTTAAAATCCACCCATGTCCTTTATAGGAATCTACTTTATTACTTAAAATAGTTCAATCACTATATGATCAACCTGAATCAAGGCTTTTCAACATCAGCACAATTCACATTTGAGCTAAAGTTTTTCTTGTTGTGGGGCTGTCCTATGCTTTATGAGATGTTCAGCAGCATTCCTGTCTTCTACCCACCAGATGCCAACATAATTATTCACAACATCTACCGCAGTTGTACAATCAATATGTTTCCATGTATTGCCGGATGTGTCACCACAAGGCAAAAGCCTGTGTGACACCCATTGAGAACCATTGCTCTAAATACAAAAATGTACAATGGTTTGGAACACTGCAATACATTACATATTATTTTCTTTTTTCTTTTTCTTTTTTTTTTTGAGATGGAGTTTCACTCTTGTTAACCAGGCTGGAGTGCAATGGCACGATCTCGGCTCACCGCAACCTCCGCCTCCTGGGTTCAGGCAATTCTCCTGCCTCAGCCTCCTGAGTAGCTGGGATTACAGGCACGCGCCACCGTGCCCACTAATTTTTTGTATTTTTAGTAGAGACGGGGTTTCACCATGTTGACCAGGATGGTCTCGATCTCTTGACCTCGTGATTCACCCGCCTCAGCCTCCCAAAGTGCTGGTATTACAGGCGTGAGCCACCGCGCCCGGCTTACTTATTATTTTCATGATGTGCAGAATGTTTTATAAAAACCTCTGAATAACAGGAATGTAATACAAATAAGGCAACGGGACAGGCAGGTAGAGTAAGTGGAAATTGCTAGTGGAGACTTTGGTAAACTGGGAATTTAAGGGCATATGCTTCAACTAGAAGAGGCTTCTGTCTTTACACTGTTATTGTCAAGTACTATAAGCGTCAAATAGAGATCCAGTATTGCCAATTCCTATGGTTATTCCAGGAAAAAACACATCGGGGAATCTTCCTATGCTTAAAATATTGTGAAATAATTCATTTTTTCAAATACTATGCTAACCAAAACAATTTTAAACATTTTAAATTCATGCTGTTGTGACCTTGATACATTGTTAAATGATAACATAAATACAAAATTATACATCAAGTTTATAGAATTTACCTGTTATATAAATATATTATATATATATATTTACATACAGGTACATATATACATAAACATATATAAATACTTAAATAATAGCAAAACTCTTATAATATTCTCCAATAATAATTACTTTCATAATAAGAGTCATAATTGCCAACACATTGCTTACAGTTATGATGAAGGTTTCATGATGATTTTTCAGGAGGGAACATATGACCATAAAAGCAGAAGACCTAGAGGAGCTGGGATTTTAGGAAGCAGAGATGGACCAGAGAGAGGAACCCCTCAGTTTTTATAAGAGCCTCAATTTCACTGGCACCATGTCTCTTCTCTCACCTAACAGGTTAAAGTCAGGATATGGAGGAAACAGGAAGTGTAGACTACCTGAAGAAAACTTAACAGGATATGACAGCTGCCGACTGCTCATCTTTCTATAATGGCCAAATATAAGCTGAGATATTGTTCTACTTTGTGTGCCCCAGGGTTTGAAAGAAGAAAATTATTCCAAGGGTAGAGTGAAACACGAAACTTGGAGCTCAATTCAAATCCTAATATAACTTGATCAGAACCTTCTCTATGACGATGATACATTCTGCTTGTGCTAAAATTTTAATTCCCTGGTAAATGGAAGAATGAGGAGGGAGAAGAATCATTACAAGGAATCAATATCCCAGAATATGAAGAAAAAAACTTTATCTGGAATGTAGAATAAAATCAAAGACCCCTGAGGCTCGAGGAAATGCTAGTGACAGATATATGTTCTGCTTTATGTGGAAGTTATTACCATCCTAAGAGAGCCCACGTGTTCATAATTCAGGTTCCTCCCTCAAGAGTGACTTAGGCAGCACGTACTGGAATGAAAATAAATTTTTCTAGTTGGACGTACTAACCAGAGAGTATTGCAGGATCTGAACAGTCCATCCATCTTAATACAGAAAATTAATTATGTCACTTTTTTTTCCTTTTCGAATTAGTAATGTTTAGAGGTCAAGTCTTCTTCCCTCCTGTAGAAGAGAACGACCAACAATATTTAGTTAATTTGGATCTGGAGTTGAATGGGTCATTTATGTTTACTGTAGAATAATAAAAATGAACTGGGTTTGTTGAGTAGATAAAAAAAAAAAGAAAAGAAATAAAGAAGAGAGACAGAATTTCCAAACTTGAAGAAGTCATCTGAAGATTGGAAACTTTGGAATCGAGGGAGCTGAGAGAACAGACCTAGCAAAAAACTGGACAGCTGGCTACACTTCAAAGATGGGCGAGTCTCTTAAAAAGAATGGCTACTTTCAGTAAGACCTGACCAGAAATAGCCACAGAAAATACTATCTTGCTCAATAATTGCAGAGAACTAGCAACAACATGCTGGACCTAAATGAATCCTTTTCATGGGGAAAATTAGGATCACAGAAGTAACTTTTATGGGCAGATGACAACTTGCCATAAGCATTTCCTCTACCATTTTGCCCTAAGAAACATCCCTAGACTGTGGTGCAGCCATAAGGGAAGCCCAAGAATGCCTGAAGTGAAATTTTCAGTGTCCAGAATTGTGCAGCCAGGCTTTGCTTTATTAACACATAACGAAATGGAATCTTTCTTCTTGGCTTTGTGTATTGATACTTATTCACCAACTCTCTCATTCTTCACACTTTTTTATGTTCTACATTTTCTAGTACATGTACGCATCATTTTGGTGGATCAAAAACAGTTCTATGAGCAAAATCCAATTGTACAAATTACAAGTGATACCCTTATTTCTTTGCTTTCAATGAACACGAGCTATTTGTGACTGGAATTTTAGAATAACAACATGTAGGTAAAATTGACGTTACCAACACCAATATATATTTTCTCAGTGATTATTGGCAGTTTGTAGATCTCACTGAAAATAAAATTATAGCTAATTAATCCTGTTTTGAAATATAGAAAGTTTGAAACAATGAAAAATTATTATTTATTATAGAGACTGCCTTACTTAATTGTACTCTGTTCTATAACTTTGACATGGACATTACTTTTCTCAACATTAGTGTTATCGTATTATTCAGCTTGGGGGATTATTAAGTGCTATGTTTTTGAGAGGCTAACATTTGGCAAACAGTAGAAATAAGAAATATCAAATGAAAATGAAAACAGAAAGAAATACACAATGCCATAGTTACTCAGAGAAAAAAGTGCTTTGATAGCAAACATTTCAGAGTTTATGATTTATATATGATCTTTGGAAAGCATTTGGCCAGGCACCATGGCTCATGCCTGTAATGTCTGCACTTTGGGAGGCCAAGGAGGGTGGATCACTTGAGGTCACGAGTTCGAGGCCAGCCTTGCCAACATGGTGAAACCCCATCTCTACTAAAAATACAAAAAATTAGCTGGGTGTAGTGGCAGGCACCTGTAGTCCTACCTATTTGGGAGGCTGAGGCAGGAGAATCACTTGAACCCAGCAGGCAGAGGAGGTTGCAGTGAGCTGCGGTTGTGCTACTACACTCCAGCCTGGGCAACAAGCAAGATTCCGTCTGAAAAAAAAAAAAGAAAAAAGAAAGCATTCAGCTTCCTCTTTTTTCTTTCCCAACGAGGACACCTGAGATCTGCCTTGCTTTGGCCCCAAAACAAGACAACGAATCTCTGACCATTTTCCAATATTTTTACACTTACATTATAATAAATACATTTGAAATAATTCCTGTGCCTGTATTGTTTTACCTCTTATACTCCAACTCTAATCAGAGATTAATTAAAATAGGCTCGATTAAGAAATAGAATTCATGTGCTGCTCCGTATATATACATCGGGATTATCAATGAAATATTGAACTTCTTGTTACATAGATGCACAGATATATGTTTATTTGTGTACAGATATATGTAACTATGTGTAAACAAATACCAAATGATCAGCATTTCTTATTTCTATGTCTGAATTACTAAATCTTCCCTGTATTGTCATCCTTCTCACATACTCATCTACATTTATTGGACACTCTTAATAGAAACTATATTTGTGTGTATATGTATACGAATCATATTTCTCTATGTAATCTTCATTTAGTCTATGCACTTGAATTAGGATCAGCTTTTTATAAACTTTTTGGACATTTTTATTTGTCTAGCATACATAGATAAAACGATATAGATTATAATTATACAAATCAATAAATTTTTACAGTGGAAAACCACTTATATAACCAGCATCCAGATCAAGCACTAGAGCATTACTAGCATTTCAAAAGCACCCGACTACCTTCTGCCCCTTCCTTTTACTACCTCACTTTCCCAATATTAACTACAATTCTAACACCTAGCACCCATGTTCTGCCTGATATTGAAACTTATAACAGTGGAGTATGTATCAAAAGTTCTTTTTTAAATTTTTTAAGTAAGTTTAAGTTTTATTTTGGATTGAGATTTAGGATACAAATAATCTCATCACCCAGGTAGTGAGCAAAATACCCAAAAGTTAGTTTTTCAACACTTTTTCCCTGTCTGCCTCTACAGTCTTGTAGTCTATTGTTGCCATCTTTGTGTTCAGGAATACCCAATATTTAGCTTCCTCTTATAAGTGAGAACACATAGTATTTCATTTTCTCTTCCTGCATTAATTTGCTTAGGATAATAACCTCCAGCTACAACCATGAAATATAAAGAAGAGGATTTTTCCCTTTTGTTTTAAATGACTGTGTAGTCTCCATAGGTATATATGGATCACGTTTTCTTTATTCAATTCACCATTAACGGACACCTAGGATGATTCTGTGTCTTTGCTATTATCAGTAGTGCTGCAATGAAAATATGAGCATATATTTGTTGGTTTGTTTTTGGTAGAATGATTTTTTTAAGGGGGTAGGTAGATACCCAGTAATGAGATTGCTGAGTCAAAAGGTAGTTCCATGTTAAGTTCTTTGAGAAATCTTCAAAGTGTGGCTAATTTATATTACCACTAACAGTATATAAGAGTTTTTAACGGCCAACTTAAGACCAATCTGCATTGCTTTAAAAACAATTAACATGGGGAACTCTCCTTAGTAAATAATATCACAGCATAAATTAGGTTTATTCATTTAACAGATACACATTGTTAAACTGCAATCAGGAACGCTGCAGCAAATCAAATAAAAGACATGGTCCTCACCTTAGAAGTATCCATAAGTATGTTGAGTAGGAGAACAGTTTTATAAATCAGTAGTTATAATAAAAGTTCTATATATGCATTTCTACAAAATGCCACAGAATGTAAACTCTGCAAAGAGAGCCAAAGGGGGAATTCTATTAGACTTTCTCTCTTTTCCAATGAGCACAATGTATTACAGAATTTACTATAGGCAAAAATTATTCCCCTCTAGATGGCATGGGTCCTACCTAGATTTAAAGGACTAAGAACAGTACAGAGCCCCAGTGCTCAGTCTTCTATAAAACTAATAAAATACAAAGTCTCACAATGAAAAGCATGATCTCTTTATTTTTTCTCTAGTGGAACAGGAAGCATCAGGAAAACAAGTTTTTATGGTGTGTTCAGCAAGAGGTTACTCCTCTTTTGCGTAAGATTGGTCCTACTGCTGGCATTTTCTATATGTCTCACAGCTTCCAGGTCCTCAGTGTAACCTTACTTGCCCATCCTCCATATTGAATCACGGATAATTTAACTCTGACAGTAATCTCACTTCCAGCTGTGAACAGTCCTCTACATGCCCTTTTAGCTGAACAAAGAAGAACACTGACAGTGGCTGCGTGCACACATTCATGAGGTCAATTTAATGAAGACTCATTCTGTGACCTTAAATGTGAAAGAATCTGGAGGAAGACACTATGTTGATAATTAATATGTATAATTATTTCTTGCTTAAGCCAGTGATATTCAAACATATTTTAAGGAAGAACAACTTGCAGTGCCCATCTTAGTGTGATTAACAAAAGATTACTAACATATTTGCCTGGCAGGCTTCCTTTGACATTTAGATTTCAATTTATACATTACTTTCTCAGCCAGGTCTTTCCTAAACATCAAAAGCAGTATCTCTTTATCACGTTGCTTTGTTTTATTCCTATAACATTTCCTTTGTGGACTTTGGAGAAAGTTGTACAGAATATTGGCTAAATACTGAGAATATGACATAAAACACATATTTTTGTAAACTTAATATTTGTGTTAAATTAATATTGAACTGAGCTTGCAGCAGAATTAATCCAGCAGAAGTATCTCAATTCAACCGTAGTGGTGCTACCTTTATGTATTAAAGATACAGCAAGTATGAATCAGATTTTCATCTCGAGTAAGTAATGCTGCTAAAATAGGTTGGAAAAACATGCCTTGGCTCATAGCATCACAAATCTGTGGTATTACAATATTAGCTAAATTAGATTTTTATTACAATGATTTTTACAGTTATCATTGTTTGTGTCCTGACCCACCTTAAAGTCTTTGAATAGGTTTCATATTTGAGTTCTTAGTTCTACAGGCCAAATGTGTCATAGGGCTTGACTGGTTCATTGGTTGGTGCCTTACAGAGACCCGTATCTACACGTTGTTCAAGCTGAATTCTCGTTGGAGAAAATCTAGCAATGTGTTCTTTTCTTTTGTATTCTGGACAAACAGAACATTTAATAGGCACCTTAAAATACCAGGAACATTCCATCCAATAGAAATAGAATACACATTCTTCTTAAATACACGTAGGCATTCTCCAAGATTGGTTATATGTCAGGACATAAAATAAACCTTAAAAATTTAAGATGATTGAAATAATATCAAATATCTTTTCTAACTGCAATGGTGTGAAACAAGAACTCAGTAATAGAACAAATCATAGAGAATTTATAAATGTGTAGAATTAAACAAAATGATCTTGAACAATAATTGCATCAAAGAAGAAATTAAAGTAAAAATTTAAAAATATCTTGAGACAAATAAAAACGGAAACACAGCATACCAAAACTTATGGGATGCAGTAGAAGTAAGTTCTAAGAGGAAAGTTTATAGCATGAAATATCTATATAAAAAAAGCAGAAAGGTCTTAAATAAACTGCCTAATATTACATCTCAAGTAACTAGGAAAAAAAAAACAACTAAGTCAAAAGTCAGCATAAGGAAGGAAAATGAAAACAACCAGAACAGAAATAAACTAGACTATAAAAATAATAGAAACATAACTTAGACTTGTTTTTTAGAATATTGACAAATTCTTTTTTTAAAATTTATTTATTATACTTTAAGTTCTGGGATACATTTGCAGAACTTGCAGGTTTGTTACATAGGTATACACCTGCCATGGTGATTTGCTGCATCCATCACCTCATCATCTACATTAGGTATTTCTCCTAATGCTCTCCCCCACTCAGGCCCCCAGCCCCGACAGGCCCCAGTGTGTTATCTTCCCCACAAGGTGTCTGTGTCCTTGTGTTCTCATTGTTCAACACTCACTTATGAGTGAGAACATGTGGTGTTTGGTTTTCTTTTGTTGTGTCAGTTTGCTGAGAATGATGTTTTCCAGCTTCATCCATGTCCCTGCAAAGGACATGAATTAATCACTTTTTATGGCTGCATAGTATTCCATGGTGTATATGTGCCACATTTTCTTTATCCAGTCTATCATTGATGAGCATTTGGGTTAGTTCCACATCTTTGCTATTATAAACAGTGCCGCAATAAACATACATGTGCATGCCTCTTTATTATAGAATGATTTATAATCCTTTGGGTATATACCCAGTAACAGGATTGCTGGGTCAAATGGAATTTCTAGTTCTAGATCCTTGAGGAATCACCACTGTCTTCCACAATGGTTGAACTAATTTACACTCCCACCAACCATATAAAAGTGTTCATTTTTCTCCACATCTTTTCCAGCATCTGTTGTCTCCTGATTTTTTAATGATCGCTGTTCTAACTGGCATGAGATGGTATCTCAATGCAGTTTTGATTTGCATTTCTCTAATGACCAGTGATGATGAGCTTTTTTTTCATATGTTTGTTGGCTGCATAATGGTCTTCTTTTGAAATGTGTCTATTCACATCCTTTGCCCACTTTTTGATGGGCTTGTTTGCTTTTTTCTTGTAAATTTGTTTAAGTTCTTTGTAGATTCTGGATATTAGCCCTTTGTCAGATGAGTAGATTGCAAAAATTTTTTTCCAATTCTATTGGTTGCTGGTTCACTCTAATGAAAGTTTCTTTTGCTGTGCAGAAGCTCTTAAGTTCAATTAGATCCCACTTGTCTATTTTGGCTTTCATTGCCATTGCTTTTAGTCACCATGTTCTTTCTTGCTGTTGGGAGAATTCATGTTTGTTTGTTTGCAATTCAGGTACTCAAGTCTTCATTTAATTAATAGCTCCTCGTCAGGTATGACTCACATCTCTTGGAGGCCACTTGCATTCCTTCCTATTTGGCTCCTCTCTCTTTGAAACAATATGGCATGTAGAATATTTTTCATCCTTTGCATCTCTTACAAGTCTCCTGATTCTAACTTCTAGAGAAAACTTTTTGCTTTTAAAAGACTTGTAATTAGGTTAGAACCACTTGGATAATCTCCTTTTCTTTACATCAACTGTTTAATATAACATACTCTTATTATGAAAGTAAAATCATCATATTTACTAAACAAGGGACTTGAACTTCACATACACCACGGGACAGGGAATCCTAGAAGCCATGTAAGACATCTGCTTTTCATACAAGCAACTATAGGCCATGTGTTCAACAAAGCAGGAGTATTAAAATAAAAATACTTTAGAAATAATTTAAAACTTTAAAACTGTTATATATCTTTGTAGAAATTGTTAGGATTTTATTGAAGTGTGCTGTACTTATAGTTGTGTGTGTGGGTTCACTTTGCTTCTGTTTTATTTTATTTTTCTTTTGCTTTGGTTGTTTGCTTGCTTTTTAAGTCGTATGTGAATTACACAAGTGATATTATAACTTCTGACATAGTTTCAGGGCTATTTAGTGCACTACTTATTCATAACATCGAAAATATATATAATTCTCTTTGAATTATGAACAAATAAATATAGTTGTTAATATGCTTTTCCTTAGAAGACATACATTACAAGGTCTAAAATACTAAGTGTACTATAAAATTGATAACGTATTGTGTTTACAGATGTTGAAAAGTATTCTGAATATTTCCACATCCCTATGGAAGAATGATGTCAATTTATTTGAATTTTCTATGCTACAAGAAAAGTAGAGGTGTTCGTCACATGTATTGAGAAATAACATTTTATCAGTGTTGACTTTAGGGTACACATTTAATTATTTTTTATTCTAAACTAAAAGTAGACACTGATAGAAATTTGTTTACATTAAAATACCTAGAAACATCCTTACAAGTTAAGTAACTTGATTCAGTTTTGCTTACATTTCTAATAATAACCTGACACCAGTAACCAATAGCTTGGATGAAAATACCCATAAATTATCATTTGTGTATAGAACAAGACAGAATGAGACTAAACATGATATTCTAAAATTTATGTTTATTCATAAACACAGTCACAAAATAGATGCAGGAGGTTGCACCTGTTTGAGGCACATACTTTCCCAGATTGCAATTAACTCAGTCTCATCATTTCCTCTAGATGAGATTTCTACTGTGGGATGGAGTTAATTAAATGAATTCTAGGAAAAAAATTAGTGTTTGAGGAATATGGAAACAGAACTGCTCTAGTAAGGGTATACTAAGATATTATATGGAGAGTATTGCAAAGTTTTTCAGATTTCAGACATTACTAACAAGAATAAAACATTCACACTCATGTATGCAAAAATCTCCCTATGTAGGCATGATATTATCATATTACCCAAGTTGACTAATGCTTCAGTTGCAAAGTAAAAGTACAATATTTATGTGACTTTTTGTTTCTACAAGTAAAGTGAAAATAAAATAGCTTTTTCCAAAGTTACGTGAAATGTCAAGTAAAAGTGATTTGCAAATTAAATTAACTAGAAAATGTTTTCCACTGATACAATCTCATTTTCTTCCCTGAATTGTTATGAGATAAAAATGGTCTTATTATTATCTCCTACTTTATTTGACTACAACCAAAAGAAAATTGAATTACGTTGTAAACAATGAAATGGTTGTAATTGTCCAAAGAGAAATTTCCAAATGTTTCCACATGCAAAATTTCTGGTAAATATACAAAACTCCCTTCAAGCTAACAATTAATTGACCTACTTCTCACGTACTTTAATAGCTTTAGTTAATCTTGTTATAATTTACACAGAACTTGATTACTAATTTCAGCAAATCATAGAAAATCAAATTCAAAGAAATTGTAGAAAGACTTTAAGGGTACGTCTCTAACACAGAATTCATTCATTAGCTTTCACTATTCTTTTTGTTGGACAGCTGCATGTGTGGTACCAGCAATGTTTGGAAATTTAATTCAATAGGGAATAAGCCAAGTCTATCACCTTCATGATAGAGTTGCAAATACTTTAAGATGACTAGCATATATTTGTGCATAATAAAAACATATCACATTACTTTATGTATTTCTTATATAACATCTTTGCTAGAATTTTCATCTTAGTTGCTCACCTCTGAACAAATGCTCACTTACTTTTAATAATGTTTGCTTTTAACTATGGAACCAGCATTATTAAAACTCATGTTCCTGAGCAGTGTAACCTGGAATATGAATTGACACTATCATCTTTTGATCCTAGCAAATTACATAAATTTTTAAGGTCATATTGAAGGAATTTTTGTTTGGTCAATATAAATATACTTTATGTTTCAGCTTGACTTTCTGGTCTTTTAAGAACCAATCTAATCCTATCAGGAATTCTATGTCAGTATGAACTCTCTATTTTCCTAACTTTATAATTAACATGCAAAAAGGTACCTAATCAAAGCATCCCTTTCTCATTAGTACAGTTCTGACAGTTTCATCATCAAGAGGCAAGTGTTCCAGCAAATTGTGTAGATATCCTATCAGGTATGTCAGGAACTTGATCTTCCTTTCCATTAAGTCAGATTAGGGACAGGAACCAATTTTCATTACAAAAATGTGACTGAAAACAAGTGAGGCTTTTCCAACAAAATTTTCTAATAGAAAATTGATTTAAGCTCACATTCCATTTCCTAAATATTCTACATGAGCCAACTATTTTTAAATATTAATTTAATAATTCAATATTGATGAACTAATGTGAAAACTATAAAAAATTGAAATCAATTAGCTATTTGGTTACAGTAAATTTTGAGATATCACAAAAATAAAAACAAATTAGCCATTGGAGCTTACTTATGACTATGTGTGGCATGATTATTTTAATAGTTATGGTTATTTTGAGATAAATTATATTCACTCTTCCATTTATTACTTCATATATTACATAATTTTGTAGTTATATGCTGTTCATAAAGCTACTAGGAATATCTAATTCAGATCACTAACTAATAAAACTGTTCCTTAAATATGTTATAATATATGTAATATATATAACTTTATATTGAAATATTGTTATAGGAGATTAAAAATAATTTTATCTTTGGTTCACTGTCATTTTAGACTCTTCATCTTCATTGTTGATTGCTTTGCAATGCTCTTTCTGGTCTTCAGCTTTGTTTCTAAAATTTGCTTTATATGGAAACTCACCTAATTAGGTAGGGATATGACTCTTTTCAGAGAGTTTATAAATAATCACTTTGAAAGGAGAAAAACATTTGTGTCTAGATTTCTAGAGAGTACAATATTTTATAATAATAATATACCTGAAAAGAATTCAATTTGAAATCAGTTGACCTGAAAGAAGCTGATGAAAATGTGAATATTGAAAATCCCAAATTGAGAGAGACTTGAAAGTTACAGTATTCATGTTCTGAAAATTTTGTAAAGCTACCCTCTTATCATTTTATCTATAACTAAAAATAAAAATGTAAATAAAATCTTTAAGAATGTAAAGGTCTAGAAAGCTCCTGATCTTTAGAAAAGCCAGTGGCAGTCCCATGTGTTAGCTTACTATTGGACAATGTGCAAGGAGGTATCCTGGAAAGTTCAGGTGTGTTTTAGTAGTGTAGAATTTCAGAACTGATCATTAGGTTTTAATCATGCCTGTTGCAAACACTTTGCCTGTAAATTTTGTATATGCTGTATCAGTTACTCAGCATTATAGGATCATTCTCCTTTCCCACTCTTTAGTTTTAACTCTGAAGTAGTGGCTTTATACATTTTTGGGGCTTTATTATAATTTTTAAAAACATGGAAAAGTAAAATTACAGTGGAATAATAAATCCACATATTCACCATCTAGATTCAACAATTGTTAGTTATTTCTATAATGTATTTCATTCTAGGTATATGTGTGTGCACCTGTGTATGTGAAAAGGTGTTTTGCTGAACCACTTCAAGTTAAGTTGTGTACATTGCACTTCGTTCCTAAATATTAAAAGATACGTCTCTGAAAAATAAGGATATTATGTGACATAAGATGACATTACAAGCTCCAATAGCCAACTGGTTTTTAGTTTTGTGATATCTCAAATTTTACTGTAACAAAATAGCTAATTTATTTCATTTTTTTTAAGTTTTCACATTGGTTCATGCAATGAACAATACTAACAATATAAAAATAAAAAATATTAACAATAACTCCCTAGTGTCCTCTATTATCAAACTGAAATGCAAATATTCACAATATGTCATATGTTTCTTTTCTGAAGCTTTTTTTTCTACCATTATCTAATCAAGATACTTACAATTATGTTTGTCTCTTACTGTAGAAGAGTTCATATTTTTCAAAGTGACATTGATCTCTTATATAGTTTATATCAGTTTCTCTTATAGAATGTCCCATCATTTGGAATTGTCTCACTGGTTTTTAAAGGTGTTATTTGCCTTGTTCTTCTTTCTTCTGTATTTACCTCAAACTTAAAGCCAGGTATAAGATTATATTGTAAATTTAACATGGTAAAAGCTCCATATCTGCATCAATCAGCCAATGTCCTTGAAAAATTAATAAATAAAAAGCATAAAATGTACTTTTAGGCCAAACAAAATAAAAGATGAATTACCAAGGTTTTTAAATACATAATTATATTTAACAAAGGCAAATCAAATTTAAATTTTTCTCTATTCAGTATTATCAATTGGCATTTAATATAGCATTTCTTTTTGTGTCACTTAAACAGAATGATTTTTTCCCAGTGACTATTTCTGTATCTTTATCGATAATAAAATGCTGGTAATAATAATAATGTTTATCATGAATTAATGAATCTAATAGAATCAGGTGTGAAATATTAGTGAATTTACTTTAATATTACAGACAATGTTCAAACATTTTATTTAAATGCGTTACTACGTGTATATTATTGTTTTCTATGTCTAATAAATACAATGACTGCATCATTTGATTTTTTTCTATTCTAGTTCATTTTATGTTATTTGGTCTCAGGTGAGTTTTGTTATCTTTAATCAACACCAAATCCTAAAGCAATATAAGCATTGCCTGTTTCCTCTTTTCCCTGCCTGGTAATATTTTTGTTTGTATACATGTGTCAGCTTTTTCAAAATATCACCCATGAAGTCTGTGTCTAGACACATGAATTGTTCTATATGTTTTACATACATGCCATTAACTGTCTCTCTTTGAGATATGAAAAGCAGACAAACACATGTACAGTTAATGTGAAAATTTTGATTGTGTAAAAATATAAACCAAATTAACTGAGTAATTACCTCATTATGAGTGTGTAGACAGATAAACTCAAAACTTTAGTGAAAAGGACACATGAATACTTGTACTATATGAAATAAAAGACGCCTTTTTCCCAGCAGCAGACGGACAATGAACAAAAGCATCATTAACAAGATGAGTTTCAATTTGTTCTTGTTTAGTTGTTTCAGCCCATTCCCTAAAGAATTTTGAAGAAAACTAAGAACTCTAGAGCAAGAATAGAGCTCTTCATTGTTTCTGAGAATAGTAACCACCCAGTAAATATGGGACGCCAAAGGAAATTTGAAGAGTTTCATCAAATACACAACTTTTCTATATTAAAAGGAGGAAAATATAACATGACATATGGACTATGAGTCATATGCCATTCTCCCAACTTGAGAAAAATATGTTTAACTTACTTGATTGAATAAACAAACAGACACTGATTGAATAAGTCTACTAAATACAAACTCATGCAGTTTGTATTTTTGTTTATTTTAAAAATAATATTCCTTTGCATTTTTTCATTATTTTAAATAGGAACTTATACAATCTTTCTTTAATCAACAGGATTTACTGAAGAAAATAGAAGCTGATAGACCACTATATGGTCTGCTGCTCTATACTCACTTTACTTTTTATGTATTCAAATTTATGTTTATTTATTTTAATTAATTAATTTTTGAGACTGAGTCTCACTGTTACCTAGCCTGGAATGCAGTGGCACAATCTCTCTCACTTCAACGTTTGCCTTTCAGGCTCAGGCAATCCTCCTGCCTCAGACTCCTGAGTAGCTGGGATTCCAGAAGGACGCCACAATGCCTGGCTAATTTTTTGTATTTTTGGTAGAGATGGGGTGTCACCATATTGCTCAGGCTAGTCTTGAACTCCTGAGTTCAAGTTATCTGCCCACCTCAGTCTCCCAAAGTCCTGGGATTACAGGCTTGAGTCACTGCTCCCACACTCAAATCATTTTTCGGTAGAATAATACCTTTCTACCATCTCAATTTCCTGCTGCAAGAAAGCATATTCTTTCTTATGAAGGTAACACTTAGTCTCTGGCACTTTACACTGGACTTGTTTAGACAAAATGTAAGTTTAGTAATTCCTCGGAAATAAAGTTGAGATAAATCAGGATTGCTTAATTTAACTGCCCAAATATCTTAAACTGTATAGATAATGTTGGTGTATACTTTGTAAATGACGTTTCAATAATCTATCAAAGAGTAATTGATCCCATGTTATAATGGTCAACTAAAATAGAAATATTAAAGCCAAATTTACTACCTAGAGAGAAAATTTCTTGTACTCAAAATCATAAAAATTTAGCTATCCTCACAAAAAGGTCAGAGGGTATATCAGTTACGGTAACTCAGACATCCAAATATCTCTGTAGATTTAATACAATAGGAATTGATCTCTTCTGGATACAAATGCCAGATGTTGGCATCCGCCAGATGTCCCTGATCATTCCAGGACCAGACACTGCTCAAATGTGGCTCTGCTATTTTCTACAATTCTAGGCAGCAATAGGATGGGAGAAAAATAGATGAGAAAAAGAAAACTTGTTTCTTAATAATGTCAGTCCAGAAACAAAAAAGAGCAACAGCATCATATTAGCTCATAGTGTTTAGGAAATAATCACAAGGCCATACTCTAATGAACCCTAAATATAACACCAGCACGGGTAGCTGCTTCTTAAAAACATGTCTGCAAAAGAGAAAGGAAACATAAATCTTTAATGGAGAGTCAATAGTCACTGCCACCATTGGAAAATTGAAGTAGTGAACTTACACTCTTGTGAGTTTATTTTCTGTTTCACTTAATTTACTTTATGTAACTTCAAGCATGAGAAGTCATTTTAGAGCCACCATAATAAGGTGTAATATGTAATATAATCATGTAATGTATAATAAGCAAATCATGTAATATATGGTAAGCAAAAAAATCCATGGGTTATGTAATTTATTTTCAGCTTTTTGTGGCTCAATTTTTAAAATTAAATTTTATTTTGTTTTGAAAGAAACAGAAGTTGGCACATTGGGAAAAGTTGACATATTATAAACTGAGTAGTGGTGATAAATGAGCCTTGTTCTGGCTTGACTCAAAACTTGTTTGAATCTCTTTAGAGTTAAGTTCATCATGTAAAGTGAAATGTTGTTCTACATGGTCTCTCTCCCACAGCTTTTTAAACTTTCATGATATTCGCTAAAAATCAGGCCAGTCGCATTGGTGTTCTTTCTGTTTCTTGGACATGTAGAGCTCATCCTCATTTTTGTCCTTTCTATTATCTCTGATGGCAATGCTGTTCTCCCAGTTTTTTCTTTGCCTACTTAATTCTCAAATGCTGACACTTCAGAGAATTATTTTCTAGTCACTTTGTCTAAATTAAGCTCCCAACACACAGAGTGTGTCAGCAAATACAGCATTTCTTTGAGCAATTTTGTCTGTTCTTTTGTAACATTAAGCAATTCCAGTGTTATAACAACTCAGTGGAAGTAGTGGGAACACCTGGGAACTAGAATTTTTGGACTGTAATCACTCATAGGGCAGCCCTAAGAGAGGCATCATGCAATCCTGTTTGTCATTGTGTGCCAGGCCTTCAAAGGAGCCAAGTCTTGTCATTCAAATGTTCTCAGCTGAAATGAATTGTGACAGTTTACATAATCTATTGTATGTTAGGGAGCATCTGTTTTAACTGTGTTCTACGTAATTAGGCTCTCTGCCACTTTTCAGAGGTTTTAGGTTTATTTACAACATTCAAATCTAGTAAAGTGATGTTCCATGTATTGTATGTTGATTTTCTCCAATATTTAGCAGAAATAGAATTGGAACTTCAAAGCAGCAGGAGTATCCCAGTGTCTATTATTGCCCTTTGCTGAGAAAATCAAAATAATTTTTCTAGGTTTTCACTTTATATAACTGTATAAACTAAGATTTTTGAGTTTTTATGAATCATAGTTTTTCCTTTAGTATCTATATTTGTATTAAAAAATCAAATTAAGCTTTAGTTTTTTAAAACAATATGTACTGAACTCCATTCATTAAATAAAACTTTGATGTTCTGTTCTTACAATAGATCTTAGCCTAAATTTCTAGATGAAGTGTTACATGACACATACAATTTTCTTTCGAAAATCTTGACAATGAAGAGAGAAGAAACTATTTTTAGATAATCACATAGGCAATGCATAAAATGAAACATGGTGATGTGATACAGAAATGAACTACTCTGTGTTGTTTGGAGGTTACTTTAGATGAAGTAACTAGAAAATAATTCTTTGAATTCTCAACATTTAAGAAGGAACCAGTAAAAGGAAGATCTGGGAACAAAGCATTGACATTAGGGTTTATAGGAAGAACACAGATGAGAATAAGCAATCCATGTTCAAGAAACAGAAAAGACAAGAATATGACTGGCTTGATTGTTGTTTGGGAGGGCAAAGAAGTACAGGATATGGTCAAATAGGTGGGCAAAGACAATGACTAAGTCTTTTGTTGACCTTGGCAAGGAGTTTTTAATCATATCCTAAGTGCAATAAGAAGTCAGTAGATAGTTGTAAGCTGAAGTATATTTACTTATAAAGATAGCTTCTACATGGTGACAGGAGAGGCTCAGAGTAGTCGAGCATCTATTATAATAGTCAAGATGTGAAATAATGGCAGCCTGAATTAATGTCATTGCAGTGAACACAGAAAGGAACTATGAAATGCAGTATGTATCAGGAGGCAAATCCAACAACTTACTAATGGATTGAATGTGGTGTGTGTTATTAAGTAAAAAAAAAAAAAAAATTAAAGTTTACCCCTGCATTTTTGGTTTGAGCAAACAGGTAGAACAGTCAATCTACTGTGATGGAGAAGCCAAAGGAAATAGGTTTAAAAGTGAATACATAGATAAATAGAGAGGTTGTCTTAGCAAAATCAATTCAATATACAGTCATCCAAACCTTCATCTGGGGGTAAGTAAATTGAAACCATACCAATTGACACATATCTGTAAAGTTAACAATTATTTTAGTCTACAAATAATAAGAAAAATAGAACATTTAACATAGGTTCACAGTAAAGATAACCTTAAAAAAATCTTTCTTAGGTGATGTATCACCCTGTTAGTAGCTATAGATTTGTCTCTGCCCCAATGTTAACAGAGATATGAAAGCTGCCATTATTTCTAAAATTAAGTATTTAAAATCTCACATTTCAAAGAGTACAACTTCCTCCTTAAGGATAGTAAGAAACACTCTCAATTATTTCAACATAGTTCGATAGAAGCAAAATCATTATCACCAATGGATCAAAATGAACTCTTCTTTTATCTTACAGGTGCCTTTTCAATATCTTAAAAACTCATGGAAATTTCACCTTCCCCAATTTTACCTACACCTTATCTTAAAATTACAGACATATTAATGTAGATTAATGGTACATGGAAGCATTGTAATAGTAATAGAAGCATCAGAGACTAGTGATTATCACATTATCCTTTTTTGAGAAAATAGAAGAATGCCAGTCAGGGTGATGATTAAAGAAGTAGGCAGCACAGAAGATCCATCAGCATTACTGACTGACTTAATATATATTATGTTTAAAACCGTCTTTAAAGTATGATTGACTTTGTTTTTAAGTTTCAATATGTCATAAAGTTCATTTCCATTGTAAACATACAGAAAACACAGCTTCACATATTTGCACTTAAGAGCTTATAAAACAGGAGAATGTATTTAGTATGGAAAATCTTCCAACTAATCAGTGCTGGCTTCAGCAGGAGTAATAATTCTGCGAATAATTTGCACATAAGAAGGAAGCCAACTTGTTGAGCTCTCAGAAGAAAAATAGAAGAATAAATGATTTATGTATTTTTTAAAACAGGTGTTTGATTACAAGACAAGGTTAGGCATGGTTATGAGGAAATATTTAGGGCACTATAAATGACTGTGTGTGTGTGTGTGTGTGTGTGTGTGTGTATGAATTAGCAAAGATTCCTAAATTTGAGAGAGGAACATATATAAGGATTGAGGTAAATTAAAAAGAACTGCTTTATGCAACTGAGCAAGTGCTTTAAAGAGAAGTTACTATTACCTTTACACTGCTAATGGGAATGTAAACTAGTAAGACCACTATGGGAAACAATGAGAAAATTCTTTAAAAAACTAAAAGTAGATCTATGATTTGATCCAGAAATCCCATCCAAAGGATATGCACCTAGAGGAAAAGAAGTCATTATACACAAAAAATACTTGCACACATATGTTAACATCAGCACAATTAATAACTCCAAAAATATGGAACCAACCCAAAGGCCCATTAATCAATACATGAATAAAGAAAATGTGCTGCATATATACCATGGAATATCACTCAGCCATGAAAAGGAACAAAATGATTTGCATAAGTTGGATGGAGTTGGAGACCATAATTCTAAGTGACAAAACTTAGGAATGGAAAACCAAACATCAATGTTCTCACTCATCAGTGGGAACTAAACTATGAGGGCACAAAACATAAGAATGATACAGTGGAATCTGGAGACTCAGCAGAAAGGATAGGCGGGATGGGAGGGATAAAAGACTACATAGTGTGTCCAGTGTACACTGCTTAGATGAGAAGTGCACCAAAATTTCAGATACCATCACTAAAGAACTTATATATGTAACCAAACAAGACCTGTTTCCCAAAAACCTATTTTTAAAAAATCCTTAACTTAATCACATCCACAAAGCCCCTTTAGCCATGTAATATCCATAGGTTCTGCAGCATAGGATGTGGACATCTTTAGGGGTCATTTTTCATTCTAGCATATTTGGTTTATTATTTGTCTGGTGAAACCTCAGAGCAGAGTTTACACTTTGTTTATTTTCAAGTTCCTAGCTCCTAGCAAAAGGAGCTTAGTGAGACTTTGTAGGCTGAATAAAGTGATAAGTGAAAGTTTAAAAAAATAAATTAATTAAGTAAGTGATATTGTTTTACTCTGTCTCCACCCAAATCTCATCTTGAATGTAGCTCCCATAATTCCCAAATATTGTGGGAATGACCCCATGGGATATAACTGAATCATGGAGGAAGTTTTCCCCACACTATTCTTGTGGTAGTGAATAAGTCTCATGAGATTTGATGGTTTCATAAGAGGAAACTCCTTTTGCTTGGCTCTCATTTTCTCTTGTCTGCCACCATGTAAGACATGCCTTTCACTGTCCACCATGATTGTGAGCCCTGCTCAGCCACATGGAACTGTGAGTCTATTAAACCTCTTTTTCTTTATAAATTAATCCAGTCTCAGATATGTGTTTATCAGCAGTGTGAAAACAGACTAATACAGAAAAACGGTATCAGGGAGTGGCATGCTGTTGTAAAGATACCCAAAAATGTGCAAGCAACTTTGGAACTGGGTAACAGGCAAAGGTTAGAACAGTTTGGAGGGCTCAGAAGAGGACAAGAAAATGTAGGAAAGTTTGGAACTTCCTAGAGACTTGTTGAATGGTTCTGACCAAAATGGCAATAATGATATGGACAATGAAATCCAGGCTGAGGTGTTCTCAGATGGAGATGAATAACTTATTGGGAAATGGGCTAAAGATGACACTTGCTATGTTTTAGCAAAGAGACTGCTCACATTTTGCCCCTGCCTTAGAGATTTGTGGAACTTTGAACTTGAGGGAAATAATTTAGGGTATCTGGCAGAAGAAATTTCTAAGCAGCAAACCAGTCAAGATGTGATTTGTGAGGTGTTAAAAGCATTCAATTTTAAAAGGGAAACACAACATAAAAATTCAGAAAATTTGCAGACTGACAATGTGATTAAAAAAGAAGGAAAACCCATTTTCTGAGGAGAAATTCAAGCCAGCTGCAGAAATTTGCTAAGTAACGAGGAATCAAATGTTAATCATCAAGAAAATGGGGTAAATGTCTCCAGGGCATGTCAGAGACCTTTCTAACAGACCCTCCCATCACAGGCCTGGAAGCCTAGGAAGAAACACTTGTTTCATGGGCCACGCCCGACCCCCCCTGCTGTGTGCAGCCTAGGGACTTGGTGCCCTGCATGCCAGCTCCTCTAGCCATGGCTAAGAAAGACCAAAGTACAGCTTAGGCCATGGCTTCAGAGGGTGCAAGCCATAAGCTTTGGGAGCTTCCCCGTGGTGTTGAGCCTGAGGGTGAACAAAAGTCAAGAATTGAAGTTTGGGAACCTCTGCCTAGATTTCAGAGGGTGAATGAAAACACCTGGATGCCCAGGCAGAGGTTTGCTGCAGGGGCACAGTTTTCATCGAGAGCCTTTGCTAGGGCAATGCAGAAGGGAAAAGTTGGGTTGAAGCCTCCACACAGAGTTCCTACTGAGGTACTGACAAATGGAGCTGTGAGAAGGGAGCCTCCAGATCCCAGAGACACCACCTAGTGGAGTGGTGAGAACTGTCCTCCAGACCCCAGAATGGTATATTCACCTACAGCTTGCACCATGTGCCTGGAAAAGATACAGACACTCAGTTCCAGCCCATGAAAGCAGAAAGGAGGGAGGCTGTACCCTGCAAAAGCACAGGAGTAGAGCTGCCCAAAGCCATGGGCGCCTATGTGCAATGCATCAGTGTGACCTGGATGTGAGACATGGAGTCAAAGTAGATTATTTTGGAGCTTTAAGATTTGACTGCCTTGCTGGATTTCAGACTTGCACAGGGCCTGTAGCCCCTTTGTTTTAGCCAATTTCTCCCATTTGGAATGGCTGTATTTACCCAATGCCTGTATATCCATTGTATCTAGGCAGTGACGAACTTGCTTTTGATTTTATAGGCTCATAGGCGAAAGGAACCGGTCTTGTCTCAGGTGAGACTTTGGACTGGGGACTTTGGAGTTAGTGCCAAAATGAATTAAGACTTTGGGAGACTATTGGGAAGTCATGAGATTTGGGAGGGGCCAGGGCAGAATGATATGGTTTGACTGTGTCCCCATCCAAATCTCATCTTGAATTGTAGCTCCCATAATTCCCATGTGTTGTGATAGGAACCTGATGGAAGATAATTGAATCATGGAGTGGTTTCTCCCATACTGTTCTCCTGGTTGTTATCAAATCTTACGATATCTGATGGTTTTATAAGGGGAAATCCCTTTTGCTGGACTCTCTTTTTCTCTTGCCTGCCATCATGTAAAACATGCCTTTTCACTGTCTACCATGATTGTGAGGCCTCCCCAGCCACGTGAAACTGCAAGTCCATTAAGCCTCTTTTTCTTTATAAACTACCCACTCTTAGACATGCCTTTACTGTAGGTTATTATCTAAGGAGTTATCGTGTAAATTAAACATTAAAAAACAATTTCTATTAAGTCATCTGTAATGGTATAAACGTATGTGTGAACCCGCTGATAAAAAGGAAAAAAGGGAAGTTTTTTCAAAACACTGAATGATAATATGGTCTGTACAAGGGTAGGAGTTATCCAGAATACTACAGTCAATGGGATCTAAAATGGCAAAGTCAGAGAAGTGAGACACAGATGTGATTGCAGAGATATAAACTTTATAAAAATACAACTGAATATTAAAATAAAGAGAGTAAGAGAAGAATTACCAAGAGAAAAAATAGACAGGGACAGTTCATAGACGTATTTTAAAACCTTAATAGTAACATATAGCATTTTTTTATGTAATAAGTAGTACAATAGGGATGAGTGTGTGTGTGTGTGTGTGTGTGTGAGTGACTGAGTTTTGCTCTTGTTGACCAGGCTGGAGTGCAATAGCACAGTCTCAGCTCATTGCAACCTCCACCTCTCAGGTTCAAGCAATTTTCCTGCCTCAGCCTCCTGAATAGCTGAGATTACAGGCACATGCCACCATGCCCAGCTAATTTTTAAAATATTTTTAGTAGAGATGAAGTTTCTCCATGTTGGTCTCAAACTCCCAACCACAGGTGATCCACCTGCTTCAGCCTCCCAAAGTGCCCGGTCAGGGTGTAATCTTTACAACAGCTTAGTGCACACAGCTGTTCCGTGCAGTGTGTGTGTATATAGAAGTAAGGTTTTTACCTATACTGCTGCAATTTATGTCTTTGCTGGTTTTCCTTTTTTGCTGTTGTTGTTTCATTGTTCTAACAGTTGTACAGGTAAATGTAAACATTCATTATGAATACAATTCATCAATTTTAAAAATATATTGTTTAATTTTCTCAAATGGATAAAATATATCATTAGATTCATATAAAATTTTAAATTATGTTTCTGGAGAATTTAAACTCATCACCATAAAATGAACCTTTTTGTTTATTATAGTGTTTTATTCTATAAATATTATTTAATCTGATATCAATACTCAATTCCAACATTATATTATTTAGCATATTCTGGATTACTTTTTTAACTTTATTTCATTTTTAAAAATACATATGTAAATTTACATATTTATTTGTAAACATTTACATGTTTTATTTTCATCTTTTAAAAAGAGAACATAATTGGTTTTTATTTGCAATAATCCTTGTAGTTTAATCAGAGAATTTATGCTAGTTATAGTTAATATAATTTCCGTGTTTGATAACTAGCATCATACTTTGTGTTTTTATGTCTTGCATATTCTATATTTCTTTTTTCTTCTTTTTCCCTCTACTTGAGTTTATTGAACATTTTCCAAATTCATTATCTCCCCATCCACAATATAGAATGTATTTATTACTGTTATTTTATTTATCTGAGAAATTGCAGTATACAAATCCCCTTACCAAAATGTAAATTTCATCAATCATGTCATTCTACTCTTAGAGAAGACTCAGAATACTACTGTAAAACTCACTTTCCTGGCTTACATGTAACTGTTGTCATGTAATTTAATTCTTATTTTACTTTGGAGTGCACAATAATTTATATACTGTTTATTTTATACAGTTAATATTTATTTAAATTTTCCCATATAGTTTCTATATTTTTAACTTTTTCTTTAATCTTAAACCTACCATTTGAGCTTTCTTTCATTATTCCTGAGACACAGTATTTTTATCTTTTAGTGTAATCTGCTGGTATAAAACTTTCTGAGTTTTAAATTTTTTAATATGAAAATAGTCGTATTTTGCCTTATTTACTGAAACATATGTTTAATGTGTTTAGATTCTGCACTTAGAGTTAGTTTATTGAAGGTATCACTCCACTGTCATAGCCCTTCTATTTTTGCTGTTGTATAATCGTTCAAATTATATTCTTTGCCAGTAATCTGTAAAATCTCCATTCCTCTATTTCTCAAGTCTAACTTCAGCTTTTTTCTTTTGTTTTGAGTTTATGTTTATGCAATGTTACTATAATACAGCTGAATGGGGATTATGAATTTTTTAGTTATTTAAATTACTGTGACTTGATGGCTGCATGGATTGGTGTCTTTTATGAGTTATGTAAAATTATAAACCATCGCATTTTCAAATAATAATTTTTGGTCTGGTTTTTTCTTTCTCCCTTTCATCTTCCAGAATTCCACAAGGACATATATTAAGCTATCTCAAGCTGTCCCAGATGCCTCCTAACTTCTAATTTTCCATCTTTCATCTACTTCTGTCAGAATTCTAAAATCTTTCTTGTAGTGAATGAGAGACAACATACAACACAAATGATTGATCCTAGTGGAAGCCATCCTAGGCAAGGTCTCTATATGACTTGTTAGGTGACTGCATTCACATGAGAAAGCCCAGCTGAGACTCAAAGAGCCAACTAAGCCCAGTCCAAATTACTAATCCACAGAATTATGAGCTAAATAGATGATTTCTCAGACACTATGTTTTCAGTGATTTACTGTACAGAAATAGATAATTGTTACAAACTCCCCAAATCTCAATGGCTTGAAACAATGTACAATTATTATTTCTCACATCATTATGGGTCTGCTTGAATGATATAATGGTGTGGTTCACTCTTTTGATCATAGTATTTTAGCCAGCTAGCATGTTGGCAGAGAACTGGCTGGTCTAAGGCGGCTTCATGCACATATATGGTAACAATCTTCTTGGTTAAAGTGATCAGTGACTAAGCCATGTGTATCTTGTCATTCAACGAGCTACTCTGGGAAAGACCATCAGGAAGGATTCCAAGAGAGACATGTGTCCAAATTCTCTTGAATCTTAGAAGTGGACTAGTGTCACTTCTGCTGCATTCTATAACCCAAAGCAAATCACAGGATAGCCTGTATTCAAAGAATGAAGACAGATATTCCACTGTTGTTACTAGAATTATGAAGACACAGTGGACACATAAGCTCAGAGTGCTAAATAATTGGGGCCATTTTGTAATCTAATGTGGTTTGCAATATTGTCAAAGTGAGAAACTTAGGCTTTCTGGAAATTATTTTAAACATCTTTCCATTATAAAATTCTCCTTAATTCTGGTATTAATCTTTAAATGCATACTTGAGAAATAAAAATTTGTTCATTGAAACGGTGTACTCTTCCATATTCCCATCAATATCTGAACTGCTATTGAAAGGTGTTGAATGACTATTCAGTATGCTGTTATGTTTAGAACACTGCAACAGAATTCAAAGTTAGAGAGAAGCTGAACATGTGCTGAGTTAATTAGTTAATGATTTGAAGAGTCAATGCATTAATAATTTTGGTCTTTATTACATTGTTCAATTTTGAAAGTTGCAAATGTAACTTAAGAAACATATAAAAGATGGTTTGTTGAGGGCAGTAAAGAGCTAATGTTTTATGATGTTTTGGAAGAAAATGATATCACATATGTGGCAACTAGAGAAAATCTTACAGCAAGCTCTAGCAATTTTGAAAATGAAAACAAGAAAAGAACTACAGGCTGCATGGGTGCTGAATCTTTTTCAAAAGCTAATCAGTCATTGCATTCTACTCCAAACATTGCATTAATATTTTTGCTGAACATTGCATTAATGAGAATGATCACTGTAATCCATTACATTTGCAGAGGTCTTTCACATACCTCCTTTTGCTTTATCCTGAGAACCATCTTTTGAGTAAGACATCACAGTATATTATAAAAGATGAAACAGCCATTTTGAAAAAAGTCTATAGCCAAATGAATACTTAAACTCAGAACTTCTCTCTTCTCCTTCAGTACCATTAAGATATTCATATAAGAAATAAACATTGGGGTGGTAAGGCTTATTGTTTCAGAGTTGTCTAGAAAAATATCAGTGGTTTAGATTAAGACTCTCTTGTTCTATATAATTTACATATGCTCAGCCAAGCATGAATTGTTTGAAGATCCAAATGAGATATTCGGTGAAATATAAAATATATAACTAAAGCACTAAAAGTTATTTAACTTCCACCTTTATGAGTAAATCTATCCTGAATTCTTAGTATAACATAATTCAAGGAAAATATAAACAAGTTAATGTTTCTTAGCTAGTGAAATACAGACTAGTTGCCTAGATTTGCTGTTGTCTAAACATTTTACATAGATTTGTATGTATAAATGGATTCACTATATGTATGCTTTTTCTGTTTGTGTGTCTATATGACTTGCATTCTAACAAGGATTTGTTTAGTGGTGGTGTGTGATATATCTGTTTTTCAACTGCAGGTTATTTTAACTGTAAAAAGAACAGTGGGCCAGGTGCTGTGGCTCACACCTGTAATTCCAGGACTTTGGGATTACAAAGTGGGAGACTAAGGCAGACATATCACTTGAGGACAGGAGTTCCAGACCAGCTTGGCCAACATGCCAAAATCCTGTCTCTACTAAAAATATAAAAAAAAAAAAAAGTTACCTGGACATGATGGGGTGTGCCTGTAATCCCAGCTATTCTGGAGGCTGAGGCATGAGAATGTCTTGAACTTGGGAGGTGGAGGATGCAGTAAGGCAAGATCAATCCACTGCACTCCAGTCTGGGTGACAGAGTGAGACTCTGTCTCAAAAATAAAAACAAACAAGCAAACTAACACCAACAACAAAAAGAACAGTGATAAGTCAACTCTTAAGATGCATTATTTCAACTTCTTACACTATAGCATTTTGTGCATCTGAATAAAGCGAACTAAAAAAGAAGAAAAAGTAGTCAGAATTATATATCATAGCAATCTAAGCATAATGCTTTTAGACTCTTGATAATGTCTTTATTTATGTCATTTTATTGAACATTCTCTTCCCCAAATAAATCTATAGATTATAGAAATGGATTTACTAACTCCCAATTTTACATAAGAGAATTTAAAACACAGAAAGCCTTGACATATCTTTTTAAAATTCCCAAAAGTGTTAAAGGTAAAAATGTATGTGTATCATGTACTAATCTAGATATTTAATTTAGTAATGTATTATAGGTTTGCCTTTTGTAACAACTTTTTTTTTTTGGTATATTCTATGAGGGTATAAGCATTACAAGTTAAGTCTTCAAAGGTAATTTGAATTTTTAATAGGCAAGTAGACTTATAGTTATATTACTTAAACACTTTCCCATGATAAAATATTGATAATCATCACTTACATGAAACTTTGTAAGTTTCATCAATTTTTCTGTGTATAACAGACCTTATCTGAAGTAAATAAAATAGAAGGGAGTACATTCTTTGATTCATCTCTTACTGGTTGTGAATTACCTTTGTCAAGTTGCTTTACCTGTTTCTGTCTGTATGTTTTCCGACTCTGAATTTAGTATAATAGGATTTTTTGAGTGTTAAATGAAGTAATATATCTAAATCATTTAATACAGCATGTAGCAATATAATCCACAATTGTGTTATTATTGTTATATTTATGATCATTATCAGCCCTTCATAAAGTTTAAATAGCCTTTGTACAGTTCTTCACTAGACAGGATTTCAATTCTTAGGGTATGATGTCAGTCATAATCTGAAATTGAGCTTTTCATTGCAGTTATGGCTCTACATTTAGATGGAAACACTAGTAGTTGATCTTACAATAATCTTCAAGAAAAAGAACATTTAAACAATAATTTCCTTAGTGTCTAGAGCTTAGTTCAGTGAATCATATTATGCATAGTTCCCTAAATGGGGGAAGTGTCCTAATTTACTATTTTGGATCAAGTTTTATTGAATTTTCAAAAGAATACCCAATCCAAAGAAAATTCTAAACGACTATTCTAGGTAATAAAGATATACTGTCCAAAACTTTCTGCAATAATGGAAAGGTTCTATATCTGTGATCAAAACAATTGTCATTAGCACTTTACCTTTGCCTAGTGACACTGAGAAACAGAATTTTTAATTTTAATTAACCTCAATTCTTTTAAATCTTAATTGAAATAGCCATACATGTGGCTGGGGGCAACTGTATCAGATGGTTGACAATCTATTCCTGAATCAAGCCAAAGCATAAGGACACCAACTCTCAGCACCATATTCTATCACCAATTAAATAATACGTTAAATGAATTATGCTTTTTATGTGATTTTAATACGAATTAATACAGCCAAGTGGAAGGGTTCCCCTGAGAATCTCCAACTGGGCTGCGCACTGGAAGGAGGGGAGGAGCCTGGCCTCTCCTGTTCCTGGGTGGGGACCTGAGATTTTATCTGTGTGATGGCAGCCTGTTACCAGGTAAACCTCTTGCTTTGCTGGGAGTCTTTTTCCTTTTCACCCAATAAATTCTGTAACCCCTCACCCTTCAAAGTGACTGCATGCCTAATCTTTCTTGGTCATGTGACAAGAACCTGGATTTTTCCTACAAAACTATCTTGAGAAATCACAGGAAAACCAATGTTCACTGCAGATTCTACTCATCAGGATGCTCAAATTTTTTATGCATTCTCTCTCTGCTCCTCTCGTATCAGACCACAAATGACATTTATCTCTTACTGCACTCTCAGGAATAAATAAATGTGCTTTTCTTGAGCAACTAGTTTATTTTAAATTATGAACTCTATGATGAATTAAATTTTGTTCTCTTTTTCAAAGACCCAATGCCTGTCCCAAATATAAGACACTCTTACTGACAAAAATCAGAAAATGAAAGTAATGTTCACACTAACTGACCCAAACAGTATTGATCCTTTCAGGTATTGTTATTTTTAAGATTAAAAATATTTAATATGAACATTTGGTTATAAAGTTGAAGAATTATAAGCATAGGAGGCATTATTTGATGCAAACTCATGAAACCCCAGGCAATCTATAATTAACCTTTTTATCTCTCACCCCTTACCAAATTAATATGCTATAAAATAAGTAACATTATATCTGTAGAAAATAACTATTTCAATTTAAGATTACAGAAGAATCTCCATTGCCTCTTTACTAAACAATTACTGGGTCACACATTAACTATATGTTTATCTTCTAAAGAAATGTTCACACTGTTTTCCAAGGGAGCTGCATCCTTGATCATTTTCACAAAGAGTATATATGGAATCCAATTTTTTCATCTCCTCACTTTGATCAAAGCTATCCTAGTGAGTAAGTGATATCTCATTGTGATCTTCATTTTCACTTCCATGATGGCCGATAATATTGAGCATATTTTCATGTACTTATTAATCATTCATATATTTTATCTGGATACTTGCCTCCTCAGATCTTTAGCCCATTATGAATATTTTCTGAAGGAAGAAAACAAGGACTAGAAACATTAACTCACCTGCCCTAACTTATGCAGGTAATGAATCAAGTATAATATAACTTATCTGAAACTCAATGTGCTTTTAGGAGCTGAGGTCTGAAGGACTTCATTTATTCTATTAATTAACTACTTTCCAATTATTAACATAATTGAACTGAAGACATTCATATCTCTGGAAATGTATTCTACATTTATGAACAATTTTTGTGTTTAATGACAGCAAATGCCACACTATTTTTCAATACGAAAAGAAATCTATGAACTCAAAGTCTCCAAATGATAAACTAAAAATTAATACAAATACTTTGTTTCAGATTTCTCAGGACAGGATGATGATCTGTTTGTGTTAAGGCAAATGCAAAAGGCAAGTAAGTGTTTGCGTTAGAAGGCTTCATTGATTCCCTGCAAATTCCTATTTCCTTTCCTTAGAGAAAGAAAACACACTTACATAAACATGAACACTAAAAATGGGGCATCTTTCTATTCAGTACAGACTCCTATCAAGATGTTTTCCAATCTTTGGGAATTGTAATGATCTATAATCTTTGTGAAAATCAGCTTGTTGAGTTGAAACCTTTTAGGATAAGAATAAATGCCCTCCTAAGAAATGTTAGCATACCCTGAGTGTCAGAAAGAAAGCAGGTTGCAAAACAGAATGTGTGAAGGTGATTAGATAATAGAGACAGGTCCTGGAAGTCACACTCACGAAGCACAAAAAACATTTTCTATTCCAAAACTGGGTTGTTAATGTTTTGCCACAGAACACAGAGCGTTGTGTTTCTCATTCCACTCACTGGCAGCAAATTTTGCTGCATGTCATTCTGGATTGTTAAAAAAATGTGATCCCTTCTGTGATAAATCTAAGCATGTCAATCATATTTTATTAAACTTAGCAGCAGCAATATCTTCTAGCATGCAATCAGTCCATCTCTATTTAAGATTATTATTATTTTTTTACCATGGGTCTTGAGTTATCAGAAAGCATTAGAGCTCTATATTTGTGTGACACTTCTGGAACCTCATATTTCCAAAATGTATTATGCTGTATGATGTGAAGCAAAGTTAAATAGGAAATAAATTTATTCATGAGGGAAGAGAGGTTAGGGTAACTTGCATAGTTCATGCAATCTAGAGTTAAATAAAGATAGAAAGGATGCAAATACATGGTAAATGCTTATTAATATTTTTATGATCAGGTTATAAAGAATATTAGCTTTGCCTGTCAGCATTAAAGAGAATCATGTGAATTATGGGAAAGTCCTCTTGAGTTTTTAACTCTTTATCTTCCAGATTTTGTGTATAATTTATCTACAATATTTTCTATTGTACACTAAGCCTTCTTTCCTTAGCGTTTTTCAATTAGAACCATAATACAAAAATAGTAATTTTTATAAATATTGACTAATATGGGAAGCCAAGGTGGGCGGATTGCCTGAGGTCAGGAGTTCAAGGCCAGCCTGGCCAACATGGTGAAACCCCATCTCTTCTAAAAAAAAATACAAAAATTAGCCACGCATGGTGGTGGGTGCCTGTAATTCCAGCTACTTGTGAAGTAGGAAAATTGCTTGAACCTGGGAGGTGGAGGTTGCAGTGATCAGAGATCTCGCCACTGCACTCCAGCCTGGGTTGACAGAGTGAGACTCCATCTCAAAAACATTAAAAAAAGTAAAAAGTGTCAGGCACTATGCTTGCAAGTATAGATCTGTTGCAAGGTAGTACTTTACTTAATATTCCAAGCAGCTCAATGATATAGATAATGCTGTTACCCAGTTAATGAGATAAACCAAGTTTAGAGCAGATAGCAACTTACCTACATGGTAAATAAGACCACTGCTAAATTGGCATTGTCTTAACTATTAATAGTTCCTAATCAAATTCCAGCCATGTATATAAAGGCTCCTTTAGACATTTTCACCTTGCAGTGGAAGGGATCTGATATGAACTATACTGGAGTTATCAAGAACCACCACAAATAGCACTCTATTATAATTGCCTAATTGTTTGACTCTCTTCCCTCAAAAGATATCACATTTGGGTGGGCAAGAATGGCATGTTGTTCACAATTGTATCCTGAAGTTGAACACAGTCATGATGATCATTAAATATTCATTGACAAAAAAATTTTAAAGAAGCACTGATGAAGGGTATGAGCAACTTCATGTGAATTCTGTCACACCTTGTCCTTCCCCCAACATATTGTTCCTGTCCATTTGACAAGACTTCTGTGTGTCATGAGATCAGTTTCTCCCTTTTAATGCTTGGTTTTCTACTGAGATCTGTAGTTCTCCCACATGCTCTGGAAACTAGGAGTAAAATTCTATGAAATGCATTTTAGATCATAGCCCCTTTAGTTCAAACCATTGTTTAAGACCCTACCCAAAAAAAATTACTTGGAATTACAAAAAGCACCTTTCAAAGTTGGAACTATTACTGCTGTTTTGAATCCTCTGTAGTCATTTTTCTTCTACCAGTTTGAACCAAGATGAAGTTCCTTTGCCACCATATTATGGTGGCCAATTATATTTCCAGTTCAATTTCTCAGCTCTGATCTTATTCAGTCTCAGTTTCATTTCCACAAAGTTTACAAATGTGAACTTAGTACTCACACAGAGGATCTCAGTGACATCAATTTTAAAGTACATTAATATTTTTCCTGAAAATGGATCAGCATTTCATTGAAAGGGTCTATTCTAACTAGAGTCAAGCTTTAGAGACAAAGCGGGATTTTACACTTTCCTTTTAAAATACTTCAACTGAATTTAAGAGGAGTGAGTTTAAAAACAGGAATTAATTTTAAAAAGCATTTAATGAGTAAATAAATTTCATTACTAAATTTAAAATGTTAACATGATGATTTGATACTCAGTTCACTATTTTTTGACTCAATCTTTCTGTTTTTAATTAGCTTCCTTTTTTTATTCCTAAATTGAATTTTACATTATGCTTGTACATGTCCAGCCTGCAGATGTAATGAATGCAATAATGGATCCATTTGTAGGTAAGAATTATTCTGTGTGGGCTTTTAAGATTTATTCAGAATAGTTAGAGATAATTGCTCAGAAAGAAAAAGGAAAAATTACAAAAACTATTAGAAAAGTGAACTTATATAGTGGGTATGTGTGTGCCTGTGTTCATATGTGTGTATGTGTGTTGTTGCATATGCAGAGGTTTGTGTTGTGAATTAATTATGAAATTTAAAGGGAATATAGCATTTTAGACATATTTGGCTACTTGTTTTGTTCAGCTTATAGGTTGGGAAAATTTTTGATTTATTTAGTTAAAAATATCCAGCTTAAAGTGACTTAGAATCTTCTTATTATAATTTTTTTATGCATTTGAGAATTTATGTTTAAGGTGGTGACACTGTGTTTTTATATTAATTATCATAGGAACTAACTTTACTATCACGATACAGAAAACAGCCAAAAAATGACTGATTTAAAGATAAGTGAAATACTTAGTTTCATTACTGAGGCCCTGTCTTTTACTGCTGAGCTCAAATCTTAGCTATTAAGACACAGAAAATACATGATAGGATTTACCCTTCTAACATTATATAGACTAGAATATAGACTCCGTAAAATTGATTTGTCGCTAACTTAATTTTATATTAGTCAACCAACATATTTTAATTAATTTTTATCTTTTACTTGGTAAATACTTAAATTCTTATAGCATTATCATCTATAAGATGATATTTAATTTTTAAATTTTATACTGTAAATAATTAATATTTTTGCAGCATTCATGTAGAAATTCTGCCAAGTGTGGCATCCTAATTGATATAGTTGTTAACTCACACAACTTCTATTTATAAAAAAATTGAAATGGATTAATGTAAAATAAAAAATAAACCTATTAAAATATTAAAATTAACAATCATGTGATAAATGAAACATTTATGGGGAAGAGAATTATTATATTCTATGATATAGGTTGAAACATATAACCAAAATTAAGTACCTAACAAAATTTGAGTTTTCCAGTAACCATGTAGAAATGGAAAATCCTAGTTACTTGGTTTTCGTGGTCCCATTTATGTGGCTCATGAATGCATTAGAAATACACTGTACCAGTTTTGTAACTGAGAGCATTTATCTTTTGGCCCATTGTATAAGTGGCTATTTCTGCATAGCAAATATTCCTATGCTCAGTGGTTTACTGTTTTAAATAATTTACATTTATTTAACTCATGACTCTGGAAGTTTCCTAGGATAATTTGATCTAAGTTAGGTGCAGTGGAGTAGCTCTGCTGAGCTTAGCTGGGTTTGGGTGACTAACCTGGGGAATGTCCTTTTCTGAGGGCAGAGGTGCAACCTGAACTTTTAAATGCTTTTTAAAGCTGTGTTTGTATTATGTCTGCTAAGAGTACATTAACCATAGCAAGGTACATGATCTAACCCTAGTTTAGGAATGAGAAACCCCCCTCACACCACTCCAGAGTGGAAGGCCATTACAAAGATACATGGAGAAAAGTATACATATCTACTCATGTTACTGGAAGAGGGTGGAGAATTATAATAGCAATATTATCTACCACAATCATATCCTTTCATCCACTTAACAATTATTGAGAAATTAGTATGTTGCAAAAACTATACATGTGCAGAGGATACAAGTAGGAATAAAATGAAATTCTCTGGCTTTACAGAGCTAAACTTTTATGGGAGGGAAAGAGAAAATAAAATATACAAGTAAAATACATAATATACTTATTAGATGATGGCTAATGCTTCAGAAAGAACTATAAAGCAGAAATGAGGAATAGGGAGTATGGAGAGGTAATATTTTAGATAGAATTGTGAGAGAAAGACACACTGAGGAGGGGATGTTTCACTAAAGACCCAATGGAGGTGAAGGCACTACTAACACAGATAACCGAGATTTCAGGAAATATTCTAAATTGAGAGATAATTAAATGCATAGAATACCCAAACTGATGCCAGTTCACTTACATGAAAAGAGGGAGAAAATAGGAGATGAGACCAGAAAAGTAAGAGTGAAGGGGAAAATGACATCTCTATAGAGTGCCTTTATAAACTACCATAAAGACTTTGGTGTTTACTCTGAATGACAGTAAAAGCAATAAAGATATTTGTGGCATGATCAGCCCGTAAGTTTTAACCGGCTCATTCTGCTGGTGAGGGAGGAAGGAAGGAAGGAGAGAGAGAGAGAGAGAGAGAGAGAGAGAGAGAGAGAGAGAGAGAGAGAGATAACAAGTTTATGTTCCATGGCCCAGAGTCTATAACTCTAAGCAGTCTGGGAGTAGTCAAGCTTGATCTTAGAGTTTGCACGCCACAGTATTTTAGCAGAGCTGGACTGAGAATATGCAAATCTGACAACAAGGTCAAGCAAGAGGCACAGAGATTAATAAGGATTATGAATTGGCATAGGAATCCAGAAGACAACATTCAAGTCACTTGAGAGACATCTTAAAAGCAGTCTCAAGAACACTACCCCACTCTAGTACTTAAAGATCAGTCTCTGAAACATTAGGGATTTCCCTCTGATTGGCCTCTCTCCACTTACAGAGTGTTAGGATATTTCACTTCTGTTTGCAAAGCTGTTAACGCTTTCTTACTCCCACTTCAACACACAAGTCAGGACAGCAGGAGTGATTAACTTGGTGTGTGTTTTACAGATAAGTAAGGATTTTGAACTAATCTGTACATAGGGATATTTGGTCAGGCCTGAAGATTTAATTGAACTTGGCATTTATACAATTAGTTTGGTTTGTTTACTTTCTTATATCATTAGCAAACTTATTAAAAAAGGAGATACAAATAAACTTTGTGCCAATTACATAAGAAAATAATTGGATTTTATTAACCCAGGAACTCAGGCAATCAATTAAGGCAAGGGTTCTCTAGTCTCAGTCACCTCATTATTCTTTATATGCTAATTAATTACAAATACTAATAGAATGTTTATAAATGAGACACTTTCTTCCATTAAACAAGATACAAAAGCTCAAAAGCAGCAATGTTTCTTTCCTTGCAAAAAAAAAAATACGTATTTTTGCTGAATGAGGTATTTGCTTTAAAGTAAAAAACCTCTTTCTGAGCTATGATAATGGGTTCTTTATGAATTCTTACCAAATAAATAACTTTAACAAATGACCCTTTCAAGTTTCAAACTTGACAATTTTAATTGGATTATAAATGAAATAATGAAAAAGAGATCAAATATAGGTTCAAAGTTCATTTATTAAACTTACTACCTAAATGGTAATAGACAAGATTGCCTTTGCCACTTCTCTATGCCTCAGTTTCTTCACTGTAAAAAGGGGTAGTAATATTAGGATTGGCTGTGAAAAATTCTGGTGAGGGGAACATATGACAACATATATAAAATTACTGGCACATATTAGGTGCTCAATAAATGTTATTTTTTTCTTTGCTCCCTGTCTCTTTAAGTTTAGGATGCACCCTTGATATTGTAGTTGGCAAGAGATGCTTTCTAGAGTTTCATTCTTAAAATAATAGCATTGGAGTTCTTCAATATGATCAAGCCAATTTATCCTAAGCCAACGGTACAACATAAAGATTATCTAGAACCTGTGGCTATTTTACTTTGTTCTTCTATCAAATACTCTTTTGTTACCTACTAAGTACCAATATTGCATGGAAAACCTAATTCTGAGGTTTGGTAAATAGTGGCCTATTTCTGCCCTATTTGAGCTTATACTTGAGTTAATAAGTTGGATGATTTTTTTTAACTTATAATAAATGTTTTGGTATAGGAGGGTGTATCAGGGTCTTTGTGAAATCCTGACCCCCATGCTGTTACCTGGAAACTCATTCCAGTTAGTAAGCTGGAACAATTGCAAGGCTGATTTTAAATGTTATCCTTATCCCCCGAATCATAGAAATTTACTGCCTCTTATCTAATGTCTGAAACCACTTGTTCTATATGTTTGATTTTATTTGCTACATGATTACAGTGTGAGGAAAATTGCTATGGAAATAACTGCTTCATGGGTGAAAGTGGACATAATTTGTTTAATATTCAATTAGGCACTGGGGAGGGATGTTTTACCAAAAGCATTTCACCTTGCATCCTCCACTTAACCAAATACTGGATGGACAATCACAGTAGGGATTACCACTAGGGGTAGTTTTACTTAGGGATGTTTTACTAGCAGAATTTCACCTTGCATCCTCCACTTAACCAAAATACTGGATGGACAATCATACTTCAAATACATTATCCAAGAGAGAATACTGGAATTCAACAGAAAAGTGAAAGGAAACCCAAAAAGCAAAGGAGAAGTTTCAGGCAGCCCACTTGGCTGGGATCAGCTCTGAGCTAAAATGACTTCTCAACATGAGGAAAAGGTAAGTCGAAGACCTCCAGTGGCCCATATCCTCAGGGAGGATTTCTGGGATCCTGGCCATGGGAGAACCCCTGGACCCTCCTAAGCTCTGAAAATAACATATGGAGCGGGCAGGAGATTGCTGGACAGAACTGCTCCAAGGAGCACACTGGGTCCCACATCCTTCCTGAGACCTAAGTGGCTACAGTGAGGTACAATTTTGCATCCTAGCTTGTTAGAGAATACACCCTCTCTTGGAGCCCAGTGCTGCCAGGACTGAGGCATTGGGGAAATTCAGGCTGTTACTGCTGTGATGAGGTCACAAGCTGAGAATGAGCTCTCAGCACCCTGGGGACTTAGGTTGGGATGCCAGGGGCCACAGGTTGTTTCTGGATCTTTTTTGTGAGCTGGCCAGGTACTCCTGCAGCTGGGAATGAGGTGCAAACTGGTCCCTGGTGGCCAGAGACTCCTGCAGCTGAGATTGAGGTGCAAACTAGGTGTGGGCTACTACCTGCCACTGGGACGGGGGCATGAGAAGGACAGGCATTCCCTACCCTCCAGCCTAGTCTGTGACCACTGAGTCAGGCCCTACCCTGTCCAGTAGTAGTTCACTCACACATTCCTCCTGGGGCCTGAGGATGGCCCAGTATGGGTCACCATGGCTGGTACCTACTTTCACCACTCAGGAGCCTGAACATAAGTCTGCCTACCCCAGCTTTGGTTTTAACCATCCCCTACCCTGATTCAAAAGAGAGTACATAGCTGGGGTTACAGGAAATGTCCAAAACTATCCACCATTTGGGTCACCTGGGCACTCCTCTCCAGGCCTGAGGTTGGACCTAAACTCCTCACTCCTACCATCTCAGCTGCACCAAACTGCAAGAACAAACTGTGGACTGAAGGCTGAACCACCCAGCCCATGGCAGCCACCACCAACTTAACCCACAAGGCTCAAGACTCACAGAATCATCTGGTCACTGTTACTGCCATCTGTCAGGCCACAGCAGTTTCCCAGGGTCCAAAACCTGCCCACCCACCTGATTCACTCTTACCACTACTGGCATCTGAGCAAGTCAGTAATCACCAAAACCAGTGACAGCATACATTGCCCTAGGGCAAAAAGACAGATATGCTTAGCATCTGCTGACACCATGAAGGCCTGAACACTGGCCTATATGACAACCCAGTCCACTACATAACTTCACCACAGCCTCCCCTAATAACTGCACCTTAACCCACTAGAGAAATAACAGCTACTGCTAATTCCATTTAATAATTAAGGAAACAATTCAAAGATTACACTACTACACACAAACAGAATAAACGCCCAAGTGCCCCACTTAACGAAAACCAGGGATATATCTTCAGGAGAATCCTCCTCTGTGATAGTAAATTTAAAAATATGAAGAAGTGACTTTACATCACATGTGCATTTACCAATACAAGGTCACATGAAAAAGCAAGGAAATATGACATTTTCAAAACAACATAATAATTATCCAGCAATGGGCAATTATTGGTATACTTAAAAAATTTCTTCAGGTAGAAATGAAAGTAATCACTGATTGCTAATATGAGAACATATGAAACTATGAAACTCACTGGTAAAGATAAATATATGTAGGAGATCAGTCAGGGTGGCGGGAATAATTATAAGAAAGATGCAAACCTTCTTGGAAGGCCGAGAGGTTTTACAAAGCTTTGGAAAGGAATGAGCTGAAGGTGTCTGGCCTTATCCAGAGGCAATTAGGCAAGGAGTAGGTACAAAGGAATGTAAGAGAGTTTATCTCAATAGCTTCTTTACTCATGTTGTCCTAAGACTGACCTTTGATCATCCATGTGCAGAACTGCTTTCTACATGAGGGGGTCTGCAATGTTAATTACCCACTAATGGTGTTTGCTGGAGACCTCTGTCATTTAATCTGTACTTAATAAATGCAAAGCATCTCTGGTATATCAGGGCAACAAGGTGGAACTCCCTCTTCAGAATCTGTGAGCTGTGGGGTCCCCTGGCCATGCTCGCAAAGACAAAACATCTGTGTTTGCATACTTCTGTCATCCGTTGCTCAAACAGAATCTGCCAGTCAGACTCTGAAAATATATAGTCAAGAATGATCCAAGATGGCCGATCACTAACATCCTGGGATTGCAGCTCTCAGTGAAGGCGTGGAGAACTAGAGGATGCCACACTTTCAGACAAATTCTGGTCACTCACAGAGCAGAAGATCCCCAGTGGAGGAAACACACGGGTAGCCAGCGCAACTCTCATGGCCGGCGCAGTGGTTCTGCCGGCACCTTGGCACGGCAGCTCTCGGAGCAGGGTAAACAGGTTTGGAGGACCCGCACGGGCCCCTGGCACAGCACCAGAGCCCTGCGCAGCGGCTGTGATGGCACCTCGGTGCGGCAGCGCTTAGCGCAGAGCAAACGGGACTGGTTCCCCTTCTGACTGAGGTTTGGAGCCCCGGGAAGGCAGAGTCGCCTACTACAGACACAAGAAAGAAGCCTGACAGAAGAATCGTGGGAAGAAAAGCACCATCAGTTTTAAAGCCGCTGCTCTGGCCCTGGGAACTAACAACTTGGATGCCCACTCAAGAGATCTAATCTGAAAGTTGGTAAATTCAAAGACGATGGGAGGATAAATTTACAATGATGGGAAGAAATCAGCATAAAAAAGCTGAGAATACTCAAAGTCAGAATGCCTTTCCCTCTAAAGATGATCACAGTTCCACATCAACAATGGAACAAGGCTTGATGGAGAGCGAGCACATCCCAATGACAGAAGTACTCTTCAAGGAATGGATAATAACAAACTTCGGTGAGTTAAAAGAACATGTTGTAGCCCAACGTAAAGAAACTAGGAGCTTTGAAAAAAGGTTTGATGAAATCCTATTGAGAATAGACAACTTAGAGAGGAGTATGAGTGAATTAATGGAACTGAAGAATACAATACAGGAACTCCGAGAAGTATGCACAGGTTTAAACACTAGAATTGTTCAAGCAGAAGAAGGGATATCAGAGGTCAAAGTCCAACTTAATGAAATAAAACATGAAGAAAATATTAGAGAAAAAAGGATAAAAAGGAATGAGCAAAGTCTCCAAGAAATGTGGTACTATGTGAATAGACCAAATTTACATTTGATAGGTGTACCTGAATGCGATGGAGAGAATAAATCCAAGCTGGAAAATACCCTTCAGGATATTATTCAGGAAAATTTCCCCAAACTAGCAAAGCAGGTCAATATTCAACCCCAGGTAATACAGAGAACACCACAAAGATATTCCTCAAGAAGAGCAACCCCAAGGCACATAATCGTTAGATTCACCAGGGTTGAAACGAAGGAGAAAATACTAAGGGCAGCCAGAGACAAAGGTCAGGTTACTCACAAAGGCAAGCCTATCAGATTTACAGCAGATCTCTCAGCAGAAACTCTATAAGCCAGAAGAGAGTGGGGGCCAATATTCAACATCCTCAAAGAACAGAACCTTCAGCCCAGAATTTCATATTCAGCCAAACTAAACTTCACAACTGAGGGAAAAATAAAATCTTTTATGAACAAGCAAGAACTCAGAGATTTTATTACTAACAGGCCTGTTTTACAAGAGCTTCTGAAAGAAGCATTACACACAGAAAGAAACAACCAGTATTAGCCTTACTAAAAATATACCAAAAAGTAAAGAGCACCAACATAAAGAAAAATTTATACCAACGAATGGATAAAACAGCCAGTTAACATCAAATGGCAGTAACCCTAAATTTAAATTGACTAAATCCCCCAATCAAAAGACACAGCCAAATCCCAACGGCATGTTACATGCAGACCTGTTTCACATGCAAGGATACAGAAAGACTCAAAACAAAGGGATGGAGAAAGATTTACCAACCAAATGGAGAGCAAAAATAAATAATAAATAAATAAAAAGCAGGGGTTGCAAATCTCGTATCAGATAAAACAGATTTTAAAGCAACAGATACAGTGGTAAAAGGATCAATGCAACAACAAGAGCTAATGATCCTAACACCCAGATACATAAAGACTTAGACTCAATGAGACAGAAAATTAATAAGGATATCAAGGGCTCGAACTCAGATCCAGAACAAGTAAACTTAATAAATATTTATAGAGCTCCCCACTTCAAATACACAAAATATACATTCTTGTCAATACCACATCACACCTACTCATATGTTTAAATGAAACATTGATTGGCCATTATTAATACCCAATTTTTTTCAGAATAAAGCAATATTTCCATTTACTCTCCCTCCTTCTCTTCCTCTTTCTTCCTCTCCTTTACTTATTTTTTTTCTTTCCTTCTCTCAAAAAAAATATATATATAGTCAAATTCAGATACCCCAATATTGTAATGGTAAAGTGTAAATTATTTTTATCTCTAGTATGCATGTTAAAAGTCAAAATAGTCAAATCAACTAGAGCTACAATTATTTTGTTGAGAAATATGCAACATAAAAGGATGTGAATTGTGATATTGAAAACATAGATTTTGGAAGGAGGTAAAAATCCAGAGTTTCCCTATGGGATCAAAATTTAATTAATCAGCTTAAAAAGGTCTAATACAACTATAAGATATTTTTATGTAAGTTTCATGGTAGCCACAAGGCAAAAAAATATATAGCATAGACACAAATAATAAAGGAAATGGATTCAAAGATAACCCCTACAGAAAATCAATACCAATACTTGAATAGTTAGAAATTTAACACACTGTTTACCTACAAAACTTACTCCAAAGTAACAATAAGTTCTAGTTTCTTGAGGCATAATGATGGTGAAACTATCTATTTTTCTCTTTTAATGTGAGCATTTATTGCTATACACTTGCCTCTTATAACTGCATTGGCAGCATCCCATAGGTTTTGGGATTCTGTGTTCCCATTGGCATTTTTTTTTTGAGATATTTTTAAATTTCCCTTTTGATTTTTCCTTTGACTCATTGGTTTTTCAGGAGAATGCTATTTAAATTATACATATTTCTGCATTTTTATAAATTTCTCCCCTTGTTGATTGCTACTTTCATAATATTGTCCCTGAAAACCAGAGTGATGTCATTTCAATATTCTTAAACTTGTTAAGAATTGTTTGATGCTCTACTATGATCTATACTGGATAATTGCTACATGTGCACTAGATAAGAATATGTATTCTGCTGCTCTTGGATGAAAAGTTCTATATATGTCTGTGTGATAGATTATATCTAAAGTGTAGTTCAAGTCTAGTATTTATTTGTTAATTTTCCAGTGGGTTGATCTGTCTGTGATTTAAAGTACTGCATTAAAGTTCCCTACTGTTATTGCATTGTTATCTTTTTCTCCTTTCTTGTCCATTACTATTTGCCTTATGTATTTAGGTGCTCTTATTTTGGAAGCATATATATTTATAATTATTATAAATTCTTGATGATTTGACCCCCCTTCATTAACCAGTAAACTTCTTTTTCTCTTATGATAGTTTTTGCCTTAAAATCTATTTTATCTGATATAAATATAGCCACCCCTGATCTCTTTTGGTAATTGCTTGTATGGAATGCCTTCTTGCATCCATTTACTTTCAGCCTATGTGTGTTATAAAAGTTAAAGTGGGCCTCTTGTAGGCAGCATATAGTTAGAATTTTTCTGTATTCATTTAGCCACTCCATATCTTTTGATTGGAGTATATAAGCCATTTACATTAAAAGTTATTATTGGTAGATGAGGAACTACTACTATCATTCTGTAACTTGTTTTCTAGTTGTTTTGTAGAACCTTTGTTTCCTGCTTTTGTGGTCTGCCTTTGTGATTTGGTGATTTTCTGTATTGCTAAGCTTTTAATTCTATTCTCTTAATATTTATGCATACTCTACATTGCTCTCTTTTGTGGCTACAATGAAGCTTATGTAAAACATCTTATAAACTGATAACAATTTAATTTTGGTCACATATAAAAATATTTGGACTTTTACTGTCCTCCCAAAATTTGTATTTTTGGTGTTACAATTTATATCCTTTTCTCTCCTGGCTTACAAGGTTTTTGTTCTCTGTTTTTTTTGTTTGTTTGTTTTTTGTTTTTCTGAGGAATCTACTGACAGTCTAATAATGACATGTTGTCTTCTCTTGATGGTTTTATAATTTTCTGATTATGATACGCCTCAGTGATGACCTCCTTGAGTTGAACTTGTTTGCTTACTTTAAGACTTTTGGATGTTCATATCTCTCCCAAGATGTGGGAATTTTTAAGCAATTATTTCATTAAATAAGCTTTCTGTTGTTTTTGTCTCTGTTTTCTGGAACTCCCATAAAGGAAAAATTTATGTTTTCACTTAATGGGGTCCCATAAGTCCAGTAGGCTTCCTTTACTCTTTCTCATTATTTTCAAGTTTTTCTCTCTAACTAGGTAATTTTAAAAGATTGGTCCTAAAGATTACTGACTGATTTTTCTACTTAATCTAGTCTGATGTTGAAGCTTTTGGTTGTCCTTTTTATTTATTTCTATTCAGAATTATTCAAGGTTGGGCACAGTGACTTACACCTGTAATCTCACTGCTTTGGGAGGCTGAAGCAAGATCAATTGAGCCCATGAGTTCAAGACAAGCCTGGGTAACACAGGCTCATCTCTACAAAAATATAATTTAAAAAAAGAACTCTTGAGGTCCAAGGTTTCTGTTAGGTTCTTTTTGATTATGTATGTTTCTCTGCTGAATTTCACATTCAGATTATGAATTGTTTTCTTGATTTCCTTGAATTGTCTATGTATATTCTCTTGTATGATATTGAGTTTCTTCAAGATCATTATTTTGAAATTCTTTTCTGAAAATTTGTAAATTCCCTAGTCTTTGAAACCAGTTTTTGGAGAATTATTTTATTCCTTTGGTGGAAAGCAGAGTGCTACAGGTTTCAGTTCAGTTGGCAAAGTGGTCTACTTCAGCCAAGGGTCTATTTCTCTGCAGTGTGGATGGCTGAACCAGCTCAGTCCTTGGAGGAAATCTGTTCATTTAGGACAAGGCTTCTAATCCCCAGGGGCAGAGCACCATGTCAGCTCAGGCACCAGAGTGGAACTGCTCTTCTTGCCCAAGAGACTAGTTTCCTGGGAGGCAGGGGACTACCTCAACTCATGCACTAGGGACTATGACTTCTCTAGATGGACAAGGCACCCATTCTTCAAGAAGTGAGGTGCCACTTTGACTCAAGAAGATATGACTCCTCTTGGAGATATGACTAGAAGGTATGACTACTCTTCTTGGACAACATATGTATTCCCTGGGAAGTGGGACATCACATCAGCTCAGGCAGTGAAAGGCAGGGAGCAGAAAAAATTGGGATGGAAAAGATTGAGTCACTTTATGTCAGCTTGGCCTCAGGGGAGACCTACATGGGGTGTAGCAGCAGCTCAACTTAAGGATGGTAGGCCACTGGGCAGGTGTGGTGCAGAGTTGACAAAATCTTTAGAATGGAGGAGTAAAGGGGCTACTCTTCCAGGGCAGGACACACTCTCTGTGGCTCTGGTTCTAAGATGGCACAGTACAGTAGCAGCTTGTGCTGTACTGGAGAAGCACAACATTGGCTCCTTTCTTCTTGAGGTCCTAGTGATGTGGACAGTGGGCAGCTCCCCAGTTGGGCTCAGTGTACGTGAGGAATGCAGGAGTCCTCAGTGGTAAGACTGTTAATGTCCGCAATGCTCAGATCCTGTTTAGCTCTTCCTCTAAGGGAGAATTCCCTCCTGCTTCCAAGCCGATCCTGACTTAGGGTTTGGGTAAAGGAGGTAAAATGTTTTATTCCCTTTCCTATGCAGCCATCCAGTGTGTTTTTGCTTCTTAGAATTTCTGCTACTTCTTCACTATACACTGGCACTGTACTTTAGTTACTTTCACCAAATGTAGTTGTTTATTCATAAACTTGTTTGTTTTTATTGGGAAAGATGAGTGGTCGGAACTTCTACCACTTCTACAATTCTTCTGCCTCAGACTCTGAGTAGCTGGGGTTACAGGCATGTGTTGTGTATTCATTATCAAGTCGTGGTAGCAATGGTTATTTTTAATACTTTTTCCTTCTAATTTTTATATGAGTTAAAAGTGATTTGTACTTTACCATTACTGTATCTAAGCATTCTAAATTTGAGAATATAGTTACTTTTATCAGTGAGTTATATACTTTTATATGCTTTAATGTTAGTAATTCATGTTCTTTTCTCAGTTTAAAGTACTTATCTAGTATTTTTTGTAAGACAGTTTGAGTGGTGTTGAACTCCTTCATCACCAGCTTTTATTTCTTTGGGAAAGTATTAATCTCTTTTATTCCTGAAGGACTGCTTCAGTATTCTTGGTTTGAAGGTTGTTTTGTTTTTCATCACTTTAAAAATATTATTTCATTTTCTCCTTGCCTGCAAGTTTTGTGCTAAGAATACATTGATTGTCTCATAGTGGTTTTCTTGTATGCAAAGTACTCTCTTTTTGTGTTCAAACTTATTTCTACTTATTTCTTTGCCTTGGATTGTTGAGAGTTTTATTGTATTTGTTTGATTGTAATGTGTCTTAGTGAATTTATCTTTAGGTTAAAACTGTTTAGGAATCTTAAATGAACTAATAGCCAGGCACCCTTCTAGTTCTGATAAGAAACACTTTACAACTTGTTGCCTCTGAAGTCTGCTATCTGAGAGATTCCTCTGCACAATAAAACTTGGTCTGCACAATCCTTTATCTTAACCTAAACATTTCCTTTCTACTGATCGCAGGTCTTCATATAAACTCAACCAATTGTCAACCAGAAAGTGTTTAAATATACCTATATCCTGGAAGCCCCCACTTTGAGTTGTCACGCCTTTCTAAACAAATGTATTTCTTAAATGTATTTTATTGATGTCACATACCTCCCTAAAATATATAAAACCAAGCTGTACCCCGACCACCTTGGGCCCATGTTATCAGAATCTTCTGAGTGCTGTGTCACGGGCCATAGTAACTCATACTTGTCTCAGAATAAATCTCTTCAAATATTGTACAGAGTTTGACTCTTTTCATCAGGTAAAGTGAAACTCTTCTTCTAAACCTCTTCAGTCCATCTATTCTTGAGATATTTGTTCCAATGTTGTACTGGAACTTCTCTGCTGGACCCCCAAGACTCCCAAAAAGGTATTCTGTTTCATTGGTATTTGTCACAATTGACAAATACTGGGAGTTATGGTAAAAAACTTCTATTCCACCATTTCCTGATGTAATTTCTAAGATATGTTTTAATATAATGACAAATAACATTTTTAACATGGTTACTATAATACCATTTAACATAGTATTATAATTTTGCTCTTGATATCATCTTTATAAATGTTATTAAATACAGATTTCACAGTACCTGTTCTGCCTTTTCATAACAATAGTTTCACAACATTCCTTTTCTCCCTGTTTCTTAAAATAGATTAAATAACTTCAGAATTATTTGTTAAAAAATTTGTGAACATTCAGTTACAAAATCTTTCTGTTGTGTTACTGTTATTTTGGCACTGGAGGTAATTGCAAATTGAAGTGGTAAATAAAGATAATGGGGAATTTTAAATATATATTTTATAACTGTTTCTATAGTAATTACTTGTATAGATTTTTCTGTTATACTTGCTCAATGTTAGCATTTTACATATTTTAATATATTCATTTTTAATCTTGGAGAATTTATTAATTTACATTGAGAAAAATATTATCCTATAAATTCTTGTGTTTTATCTGTTGCTGATGCTTTCTGTTGCATTTTTAAAATTTCATTCATTGTATTCATCAGCTCTGGAATTTGTTTCAGTATTGTATTTTTAATGTAGAATTTGGCTTTCTTCTTTGATTTTGAAATTAAATATGTGTGCTTTTATTCAGTGAGAAATAGCAAAAGAATGTGAAGGGCTTAAATATTTACAAATGACAATAAAAGTAAATTGTGTACTTCTGTACATTGAAATAGGCAGCCACACTTACCACCAAATAAAGAATGCTATAGGTTAGTGAAAGAAAATTTGTAAAACAATGAATGTAACATTCTATCCTGGGCATAAAAAAGAAAGCTGATACTAGGAAAAAAGAAGATGGCGTGGTAGCAGCAACTCAGGATTGCAGCTCTCAGTGAAGGCGCAGAGGGTGAGTGCAAGCTGTATTTCCAGATGGATCTCTGTTGCCCATGGAATGGGGAAATTTCCAGGTGTAGGAGAGACAAGGTACACCAGTCCAGCTGTTTTGGCTGGCACAGCTGTTTCAGCTGGCGCCGCAGTGCAGCGGCACTCTGCACAAAATGCACTGGTCTGGGTGCCCTGTTAAACTAGCAATCTGAGATTTGGGAGGGCAGATTAGCATATCCCTCTGATTAAATGGGACTTGGACAGTGAGCCAGACCAGGAGATTCCCGGGAAGCAATGTTTGAGCCGGCACAGGGGGTCACTGCACGGGAAATCACACAGATCCCGGTGCCCTATCAGCAGGTGACTGAAACACCTGAGAAAGAGTCAACCGTTCAACTTTAAAAAAAAAAAAAGGTCTCTGAGGCAGGGAGCCAGGTGATCAAGCCCGGTGGGCCCCACCCCCAGAGGGACAAACAAAACAGCGATTCGAAATCCTTGAGGTTGAGAGTTTCACTGCGGGCACAGCTGAACCCAGGGCAGTGCAGCTCAGTGGGGAAGGGGCGTCCGACATTACTGAGGCATTCCGCCCCTACTGAGGTACACTCGCATTGCTGACACAGCCTGCCGTTGCCGAGGCAACCCGCCATAACAGAAAGACTCTGCCAATACAGAGGCGAGCAACCATCACCACAGCAGTTTTAACCACACCCATACAAACAGGACTACAGGGAATTACACTCAGCAGCAGGGCAGAGCCCGTGGCAACAGGGCAGAGCCCACAACAGCAGGGTGGAGATGCAGCAACAACAGAGCAGAGCCCATGGCAACAGGGTGGAGCCCACAACAGCAGGGCACAGATGCGGCAATAGGGCAGAGCCCACGACAGCAGGGCAGAGCCCAGGGCAACAGGACAGACCGCACAGCAGCAGGGCAGAGCCTTGGCAAGCAAATAGTGACTAGACTGCCTACTAGCTGGGCAGGACAGTGCAACAGATACTCATGAAGAAAGTCCAAACTCCACGAGACAGAGCATATGAGGAAAAAAAGAGCTTTTATGAGTTCTGCTGCAGCAGACTTAAATGTACTGGCCAAACAGCCCTGATTGAACAACGAAGCTCACAGCTCAGCACTTGAGCTCCTATAAAGTACAGACAGTCTCCTCAAGCAGCTCCCTAACCCCTGTATATCCAAAGAGTCACCTCAAAAAGGACTGATCAGACTGACATTTGGTGGGCATCATTCTGGAACAAGGATAGCAGAAGAAGAAACTGGTAGCATCCCTCACTGTTCCACAGCTGCTACAGGTGTACCCCATACAAGCAGGGCCTGGAGTGCACCTCAGCAGTCCTATAGCAGAGGGGCTAAACTGTTAGAAGGGAAACCAAGTAACAGAAATACTTCATCATCAACAATCTGGGCATCCACTCAGAGACCCAAATGAAAAGTCAGCAACTATTCAGATGACAAGTGAATAAACCCACAAAGATGGGAAGAAACCCAGCACAAAGAGGAGGAAAGCACCAGAAACCAAAACACCTCGCCTCCTACAAAGGACCAAAACTCCTCACCAGCAAGGGAACAAAGCTGGATGGAGAATGAGTGTGATGAAATGACAGAATCAGACTTCAGAAGGTGGATAATGAGAAACTTCGTGAGCTAAAAGAACATGTTCTAAATCAATGCAAAGAAACTAAGAACCTTGAAAAAGATTTGAGAAAATGATAAAAAGAATGGACAACTTAGAGAGGAATATGAATGAATTGAAGGAGCTGAAAAACACAACACAAGAACATCGCAAAGCATGCACAAGTTTCAACAGCCGAATTGACCAAGCAGAAGAAAGAATATCAGAAGTTGAAGATCAACTCAATGGAATAAAACAAGAAACCAAGATTAGAGAAAAAAGCGCAAAAAGGAATGAACAAAGTCTCCAAGAAATGTGGAACTATCTGAAGAGACCTAAGCTACGTTTGATAGGTGTACCTGAATGTGACAAAGAGAATGAATCCAAGCTGGAAAATACTCTTCAGTATATTATCCCAGAAAATTTCCCCAACCTAGCAAGGTAGGGCAATATTCAAGTTCAGGAAATACAGAGAACACCACAAAGATATTCCGCAAGAAGAGCAACCCCAAGGCACATAATCATCAGATTCACCAGGGTTGAAATGAATGAGAAAATGCTAAGGGCAGCCAGAGAGAAAGGTAGGGTCACCCACAAAGGGAAGCCCATCAGACTCACAGCAGATCTCTTGGCAGAAACCCTACAAGCCAGAAGAGAGTGGGGGCCAATATTCAACAACCTTAAAGAAAAGAACTTTCAACCCAGAATTTCATATACAGCCAAACTGAGCTTCATAAGTGAAGGAAAAATAAAATCCTTTGGAAACAAGCAAGTACTCAGAGATTTTGTCACCACCAGGCCTGCTTTACAAGAACTCCTGAAAGAGGCACTACACATAGAAAGGAACAACCAGTACCAGCCATTCCAAAACCATACCAAATGCTAAAGAGAATTAACAAAATGAAGAATCTGCATCAACTAACGGGCAGAACAGCCAACACAAAAAACAATATTAACCCTAAATGTAAATGGGCTAAATACACCGATAAAAAGACACAGACTGGCAAATTGGATAAAAAGCCAAAACCCACTGGTGTGCTGTATCCAGGAAACCCATCTCATATGCAAGGATACAAAAAGGCTCAAAATAAAGGGATGGAGGAAGATGTACCAAGCAAATGGAGAGCAAAAAAAAAAAAAAAAAAAGCAGTATTTGCAATTCTCGTCTCTGATAAAATAGAATTTAAACGAACAGAGATCAAAAGAGACAAAGAAGGACATTACATAATGGTAAAAGGATTGATACAACAAAAAGAGCTAACAATCCTAAATATATATGGACCCAATACAGGAGCACCAAGATATATAAGGCAAGTTCTTAACAATGTACAAAGAGACTTAGACTCCCACACAATAATAGTGGGAGACTTTGACACTCCACTGTCAATATTAGACAGATCAACCAGACAGAAAATTAACAAGGATATCCAGGGCTTGAACTCAGACCTGGAACAAGCCCTGTTACAGAACATTTACAGAACTCTCCACCTAAAATCCACAGAAGATACATTCTTCCCAGCACCACATCACACCTACTAGAAAATTGACCACATAATTGGAAGCAAAGCACTCCTCAGCAAATGCAAAACAACTGAAATCATAACAAACACCCTCTCGGACCATAGTGCAATCAAGTTAGAACTCAGAATTCAGAAACTAACTCAGAACCACACAGCTTCATGGAGACTGAACAACTGACTCTTGAATGTTGATTGGATAAACAGTGAAATGAAGGCAGAAATAAAGAAGTTCTTCAAAACCAACAAGAACGAAGACACAACATACCAGAATCTCTGGGATGCAATTAAAGCAGTCTCTAGAGAAAAATATATAGCAATGAGTGCCCACATGAGAAGAGTGGAGAGATCCAAAATTGACAACCTATTGTCAAAATTGAAAGAGCTAGAGGAGCAAGATCAAAAAAACTCAAAACCTAGCAGAAGACAAGAAATAACTAAGATCAGAGCAGAACTGAAAGAGATACAGACATGAAACACCCTTCAAAAAATCAATAAATCCAAGAGCTGGTTTTTTGAAAAAAATCAACAAAATAGACAGACCACTAGCCAAACTGACAAAAAAGAAAAGAGAGAATAACCAAATAGATGCAATAAAAATGATAAAGGGGAAATCACCACAGAATCCACAGAAATTCAAACCATAATATTACAAACAACTCTATGTACATAAACTAGTAAACCTGGAAGAAGCGGATACATTCCTGGACACTTGTGTCCTCCCAAGCCTAAACCAGGAGGAAGCTGAAACTATGAATAGACCAATAACAAGATCTGAAGTTGAGGCAGCAATTAAGAGCCTACCACACAGAAAAAGCCGAGCTCCAGATGGGTTCACAGCCGAATTCTACCAGACACACAAAGAGGAGCTGGGACTATTTCTTCTGAAACTATTCCAAATAATCCAAAAAGAGGGAATCCTTCCCAAATCATTTTATGAGACCAACAGCATCCTGATACCAAAACCCGGCAGAGACTCAACAAGAAAAGAAAACTTCAGGCCAATATCCATGATGAACATAGATGCAAAAATCTTCAATAAAATACTGGCAAGACAATTGCAACAGCACATCAGAAAGCTAATCCATCAAGATCAAGTAGGATTCATCTCAGGGATGCAAGGCTGGTTCAACATACGCAAGTCTATAAACGTAATTCACCACATAAACAGAACCAAAAACAAAAATCACATGGTTATGTCAATTGACTCAGAGAAGGCCTTTGACAAAATTCAACAGCCCTTTATGCTAAAAACCCTCTATAAACTCGGTATTGATGGAACGTATCTCAATATAATAAAAGCAATTTATGACAAACCAACAGCCAATATCATACTGAATGGGCAAAAACTGGAAGCATTCCTTTTGAAATCTGGCCCTAGACAAGGATGCCCTCTCTCACCACTCCTATTCAATATAATACTGGAATGTCTAGCCAGAGCAATCAGGCAAGAAAAAAAAAAAATAAAGTGTATTCAAATAGGAAAGGAGAAAGCCAAACTGTCTCTATTTGCAGATGACATGATAGTATATCTAGAAGACCCCATTGTCTCAGCCCAAAAACTCCCGAAACTGATAAGCAACTTCAGCAAAGTCTCGGGATATAAAATCAATGTGCAAAAATCACAAGGATTCCTATACACCAACAACACACTTAAAGAGAGCCAAATCAAAAATGGACTGCCATTCAAAATTGCTACAAAGGGAATAAAATACCTAGAAATACAACTTACAAGGAATATAAGGGACCTCTTCAAGGAAACAACAAACCACTGCTCAATGAAATAAGAGACAACACAGATGAAGAAACATTCCATGTTCATGGTTAAGAAGAATCAATATCGTGAAAATGACCATACAGCCCAAAGTAATTTACAGACTCAATGCTATCCCCATCAAGCTACCATTGACTTTCTTCACAGAACTGGAAAAAACAACCTTGAACTTCATATGGAACCAAAAGAGAGCCTTATAGCCAAGTCAATTCTAAGCAAAAAGAACACAGCGGGAGGCATCACACTACCGAACTTCAAACTATACTACAAGGCTACAGTAATCAAAACAGCATGGTACTGGTACCAAAATACAGATATAGACCAATAGAACAGAACAGAGTCATCGGAGGCAACACAACATATCTACAACCATAAAATCTTTGATAAACCTGACAAAAACAAGCAATGGGGAAAGGATTTCATGTTTAATAAATGGTGTTGGGAAAACGGGCTAGCCATGTGCAGAAAGCAGAAACTGGACCCCTTCCTGACACCTTACACTAAAATTAACTCCAGATGGATTAAAGACTTAAACATAATGCCTGGCACCATAAAAACCCTAGAAGAAAATCTAGGCAAAACCATTCAGGACATAGGAGTAGGCAAGGACTTCATGAACAAAACACCAAAAGCATTGGCAACAAAAGCCAAAATAGACAAATGGGACCTAATCAAACTCCACAGCTTCTGCACAGCAAAAGAAACAGTCACTAGAGTGAATTGGCAACCAACAGAATGGGAAAAAATGTTTGCAGTTTACCCATATGACAAAGGGCTGATATCCAGAATTTACAAAGAACTCAAACAGATTTACAGGAAAAAAACAAGCCCATTCAAAAATGGGCAAAGGATATGAACAGACACTTTACAAAAGAAGATATACATGAGGCCAACAAACATATGTAACAATGCTCATCATCACTCGTCATTAGAGAGATGCAAATCAAAATTACATTGAGATACTATCTCATGCCAGTTACAATGGCAATCATTAAAAAATCTGTAGACAACAGATGCTGGAGAGGATGTGGAAAAATAGGAATACTTTTACACTGTTGGTGGGAGTGTAAATTAGTTCAACCACTGTGGAAGACAGTATGGCGATTCCTCAAGGTTTTAGAAATAGAAATTCCATTTGACCCAGCAATCCCATTACTGGGTATATATCCAAAGGACTATAAATCATTCTACTATAAGGACACATGCACACAAATGTTCATTGCAGCACTGTTTACAATAGCAAAGACCTGGAACCAACCCAAATATCCATCAATGATAGACTGGACTGGGAAAATGTGGCACATATACTCCATGGAATATTATGCAGCAATCAAATATGATGAGTTCGTGTCCTTTGTAAGAACATGGATGAATCTGGAGAACATCATTCTCAGCAAACTGACACAAGAACAGAAAATGAAATACCGCATATTCTCACTCATAGGCGGGTGATGAAAAATGAAAACACATGAACACAGGGAAGGGAGTACTAAACACTGGGGTCTATCGGGGGGAATAGGGGAGGGACAGTGGAGCGGGGAGCTGGGGAGGGATAGCCTGGGGAGAAATGCCAAATGTGGGTGAAGGGGAGGAAGGCAGCAAAACACACTGCCATGTGTGTACCTATGCAACTATCTTGCATGTTCTGCACATGTACCCCAAAACCTAAAATGCAATTTAAAAAAAATCCAGAGAGCTAATGCATTGTTTATGTGAATAGAATTTACATACATATATATATATATATATATATATATATATATATAATATATAAGTTATATAACTTAATTCTACTGGATTGAAATTAGATTTCAACATATGAATTTAGGGAAGTTACAAACAGTTGTAGCCAGTCTAAGTATTCATTAAATAGATACTGGCTAAATAAATTGTAATACATTTAAAAAATAGAGTGTATCATTCTGGGTCTGTAGATAATAATCTGGAATGTTTTCTAAGACACAGAGTTATATAAAAATGCACCAGGAGACATACTGTCTCTAGTAGTTTTCCAAAAGAGGAAAATCATACTTAGTTTTTTATGCATAAATTATTTGAAAGAATTTCATAAATTTCTAATAACGCCGAGTAACTAGCAAAGGAAATCCAACCATCTGAGGTCAAGGAAAATGACTTCACATATAGTTTTGTATCCCTTAAATTTCAAATTATAAATGAGTCACCTTCAAACATTAAGTATTTTTTCCAAATAGAATGTCATGATAAAGCTCTATAAACTATAAAACACTGAAAATGTAAGAATTTACTTCTTGTTTTATTGCCACTAAGCTTTATATAACTGTGAAATGTGTTAAACAATTAGGCAATAGAGTTTTAGATTACATTTATAATAAATTATAAAATGTATATACACTCATTGCAGTAACTGGGGAAGGTATAATGCTAATAACTTTAATGTATAAAGTTATTCATTTAATGTACATAGTTATATATGTTATATATTCTGTTCACATTATATATAAATATATAATTTGCATATATAATGTGAATTATATATATTACACACTGTGTATGTAAATATATAATTTGCATATATGTGAATAGAAAATATAACTAAATTTGTGTATTATATATGTATATATAAAATATATGTATGTGCATCCACACATATATACAAATGTATACCTCCATTAAATCTTAGAAGTTAATGATGGCATTAGTTGTCTTCAAAGAGAAGTGCTGAAAACTAGCCAGGTGGTAATAGTGCAAGGGATAATTTTCACTATTCATCCTTTATATCTTTTGAATTTTGGATTATGTTTATTATGTGCATGTATTACCCAAAAAGAACAAAAGAAAATGTTTTTCCCAACTTAGTTCGGGTTTCTAACACTTGCTAGCAATTTAAACTTCTATTAGCGATTCATGACACTACCTATTTCACCGCACACTTATTGTTACTGAAAGTTATTAGTCTTGATAATTGTTGTCATTTTATAGAATGAAAAGGATTATATTATTGCTGTGATTTTCATTATCTGATCTACTAGTGAGTTTGGACATCTTTTCATATGTTTATAAGCCATTTCCATTTCCTCCTTTATAAATTGCCTTTTATATGTTTGAATTGTTCTTATTTTTAGCAATTTGCAGGGTTCTTTGTATATTAAAATTATTAGCATTATACCTTCCCCAGTTACTGCAATGAGTGTATATAGTTTTTATAATAAAATAAATGTAATCTAAAACTCTATTGCCTAATTATTTAACACACTTCACAGTTATATAGAGCTTAGTGGCAATAAAATATGAAGTAAATTCTTACATTTTCAGTGTTTTATAGTTTATAGAGCTTTATCACGATATTCTATTCGGAAAAAATAATTTTTGAAGGCGACTCATTTATAATTTGAAATTTAAGGGATACAAAACTATATGTGAAATCATTTTCCTTGACCTCAGATGGCTGGGCTCCCTTTGCTAGTTAGTCAGCATTATTAGAAATTTATGAAATTCTTTCAAAGTATTTATGCATAAGAAACTAAGTATGATTTTCCTCTTTTGTAAACCTACTAGAGAAAATATGCTTCCTCATTCATTTTTATTTAATTATGTGTCTTAGAAAACATTCCAGATTAGTATCTACAGACCCAGAATGATATACTCTATTTTATAAATGTATTACAATTGCTACAACTGTTTGTATCTTCCCTAAATTCGTATGTTGAAATCTAATTTCAATGCAGTAGAATTAAGACTTAGGGCCTTTAGGAGGTGAAAGGTCATGAAGGTGGAGCCTTCATGAATGGGCCCTTATGAAAGAGATCCAAGAGAGCTAAGTAGCTCTTTCCACCATGTGAGGACACAGCTAGGAGGCTGAATCTGCCATTGACTTAATCTCTTGTACTTCCAGCCTCCAGACTGTGAGAAATATATTGCTGTCTTTATAAACTACAAAATTTATGATTATTTTGTTATAGCAGACCAAATGAACTGAAAGTCATTCAGAATGCAAATATTATAAACAGTTATGTAGAGAAAAATATTTTACATTTATCTTTGCACATTTTAAGGCTACAAGATCTAAGAAAGAAAAGCACTGGGTCAGAATTTATATATGTTTTGCATTTTAATAGATATCACTGTATTGACCTTTATTTAATAATGGCTATTTTCACTTGCTTGCCAGTTCAATGAAATATCAGAATTTTTTTATTTTTCATAAATCTGATAGTTCAAAGACAATATATTTGCATTTATCTTATGATCGTGGTTAATTAGATATATTAAAATATGGCATACTATACTCAAATAGTGTATTATATACATAAAAAACTGTTTATGTAATATACAATACCATTTGTAATTCCTTTTCCTTGAAATGCTTATTTATGTATTTTAGGCTCTAGGTCATTTTCTATTTTGTTAGCAATCATATAAAACACACAATTTTAATTTTGTTCTACTTAAAATTTAGTCTATTTATTGCTATGTTTATGACTATTACTATTCACTTCTTTCAGAATCATTTATGGAATAATCCAACTTTTCTTACTGAAAGGGAGACTAAATTTTATACTATACTTTCTATGTTCTGAGATCCTTTCTTAAGATTTTTATTCTGCTTTATTGATCTATGTGTTGATTCAGACTAGTTCCATATGTTTTAATTATTGCAATTTAATCTCCTTGTTGTTTTACATTTCTATGAAAAACATTGCCTAGTTACGTTTATGTATGCATTTTTGACATTATTTGTCTACATACTGCTCTCATAACATATTTTGATTTTTATGAGCAGGAAAATGGATAAATATATTATTGTAGCCACACAATGGAATACTACACAAAAATAAGCACAGTGAAACACTGTTAACATGGCAAAGCTAATTGTTAATGACACAGGTTAGAATAATAGGTTCTTTTTAAAAGGGGAGTTTTACTAAATTAGAAATGCTATAAGGGAATCTACTAGGGGGATGAGACGGTTTTATATCTTGACAGAGTGACAGTTACTTCATTGTACACCCAAATATCTCATCTGTTTATCATATACTAGAGAAATGACAGAGTGATTGAATGCACATGCAGTCTTGCCTGGTAAAGTATTTAGCATTGTTTGCACATTTTAAAAAGTGTTTTAATTTAAATTATAAAGGATTTCTTACAACCATCCATACTTGAGCTCTATGACGACATAGGAAGCTTGGCAATTAGGGCCCACATTACTACCAGGCAATAATGTGTCAAAGCTATGTATAAATTGTTCCACCTACAATGGAAAAATGATCTCTAATTCTGTATCGTTTTCTGCAATAACTGTTGTCTATTTCAGTCACTCCTTTTATTGAATTTCAGCTTTTTATTTATTTTTTTAATTATACCTTAATTCTGGGACACATGTGCAGGAATGTGCAGGTTTGTTATGAAGGTAAACGTGTGCTATGGTGGTTTGCTGCACCCATCAACCAGTCATCTACATTAGCTATTTCTGCTAATGCTATCCCTCCTCCAGACCCTCACCCCATGACAAGCCTCAGTGTGTGATGTTCCCCATCCCTGTGTCCATGTGTTCTCATTGTTCAACTCCCACTTATGAGTGAGAACATGTGGTGTTTAGTTTCCTGTTCTTGTGTCAGTTTGCTGACAATGATGGTTTCCAGATTCATCCATGTCCCTGCAAAGGACATGAACTCATCCTTTTTTATGTCTGCATAGTATTCCATGGTGTATATATGCCACATTTTCTTTATCCAGTCTGTCACTGATGAGTATTTGTGTTGATTCCAAGTCTTTGCTATTGTGAACAATGCTGTAATAAACATATGTGTGCATATGTGTTTATAACAGAATGATTTATAATCCTTGGGTTTATACACAGTAATGGGATTGCTGGATCAAATGGCATTTCTATTTCTAGATCCTGAAAGAATCCCCACACTGGCTTCCACAATGTTTCAACTATTTTACCCTCCCACCAGTAGGGTAAACACACTCCCATTTCTCCACATTCCCTCCAGCATCTGTTGTATCCTTAACTTTTAATGATCACCATTCTAACTGGAGTGAGATGGTATCTCATGTGGTTTTGATTTGCATTTCTCTAATGAAAGATGAGCTTTTTTTAAAATATGTTTGTTGACTGCATAAATGTATTCTTTCGATAAGTGTCTGTTCATATCCTTTGTCCACTTTTTGATGGGCTTGTTTGCTATTTTCTTGTAAATCTCTTTAAGTTCTTTGCAGATTCTGGATATTAGTCCTTCGCCAGATGGACAGATTACAAAAAGTTTCTTCCTTTCTGTAGGTTGCCTATTCACTCTGATCATAGTTTATTTTGCTGTGTAGTATCTCTTCAGTTTGATTAGATCCCATTTGTCTATTTTTGGCTTTTGTTGTCATTGTTTTTGTCATTGTTTTGAAGTTTTTGCCCATGACTATGTTCTGAATGATGTTGCCTACATTTTTTTTACTAGGATTTTTATGGTTTTAGGTCTTACTTTTAAGTCTTTCATCTTGAGTTAATTTTTATAGTAAGGAGGGGTTCCAGTTTCCTTTTTCTGCATATGGCTAACCAGTTTTCCCAACATCATTTATGAAATAGGGAATTCTTTCCCTATCCCTTATTTTGGTCAGGTTTGTCAAAGATCAGATGGTTGTAGATGTGTGGCATTATTTCTGAGGCCTCTATTCTGATCCATTGGTCTACATATCTTTTTGCTAATTTTTTTGTGCTTGTTCATTCTTGAACTAGCATTTGCATTTTAATATTGCTTATATGTTATGAAGTAAACCTCATTTGTAATGCCAATTAAATTCCATCTTTTTTTTTTTAATTTCAGAGTATAACCTTGTCCTTGAATGCTTTTTTAACCAACCCAACTCTCTAAAATCTATGTATTTGAATACCATTATATTTAATCTCATTATCAATTAGTATGTAAAATATCTATTGCTTATTGATTTTAATTCAAATACATGTGCTATATACTGATTGGAGTATAGCACTATTAAAAATGAATTGAGGTTTAGATCATGCTTATTTCTTAGCACTTACACAAAGCTATGTCTAATTAGCAATATTCTAAATGTTTGAGCCTTAGACACTTTAGAATAACTATTTGAAAGCTTACATATTTATCAGAAATTTGCTGCTACATTCTATTACTGAATGGCTTTTTGAAGGTAGAATAAATGTAATGCATAGACAGATATGTTTTGTTATAATGATGTATAAGAACTATGGCTTAGATCTAAATGTAGTAAAATTCAGCTATTTATGATTTTAAAACCAGGATGCAGATTTAGAGAAGGATAAATAAAGTGCTATGGTTTTGAAGTCTGCCAAGTAAATTTCTAGAGGAGGTTGATGCAAAACTAATTTTTATAAAATGGAAATCAATACATTTTGTAGATTAAAAAATAAAATAGCTGAGCTCAGTGGCTCATGCCTATAATCCCAACATTCTGGGAGGCTGAGGAAGGAGGACACTTGAGCTTGGGAGGTAGAGTCTGCAGTGAGCTCTAATGACACCACCACACTCCAACCTGGGTGTCAGAGTGAGACCCTGTGTCAAAAAAAGTAAAAATAAACAAATTGATGATTTCCCCCATACTTTCTAGTTCATAATCATAGAGGAAAAGACTGCATAACATTCTCAGTGGTTTGTTCCATATCAATCACTTCCCACAGAGGATTAGTCCTCATATGGAGTTTGTTTTATTTCACTGTATATTCCCATAAGATCTGTCATTACTAGGTAAGCACCTTTAATATTTCATATTTTCTTTAATTGAAATTGTGCTAAAAATAGTCATTTACATTTTTCAATTCAGATGGCATTGCAAAATTCTAAGTCCTTGCTCTCAACTCTAATGAAGTGCTTGTAGAACGACAGCTTCATGTGGCACTGATTCTGAGCACAGTCTTTTCTGTCTGAGGCATTCATGACAGACACAGTAACAGACAGCATATAACCCATTGGGCTAAGAAATTAAAAGATCTATATTATACACCAGAAAAACCATTGCAGTGATAAACAGAAAAAGACAATTTAGCCTAAGTCTTTGAGAAATCTCAAATAATGCTCAATACACTGAAAGGTTTAACTTGCCTGTGGGAAAGTCACCGAAGTCATCCCCAGATAAAAATCAGTCCAGTTAGGAAAGAGGAAGGTAGTGAGGTTGTTTGAGTGTGACAGTGACCTTTGTGTCCAACTAGGTAGGTTAAATTAACTTCCATAAAGCTTCATTTGTGCTGAGACATGATCAAAGCCATCTCCCATCTGTATCTGGAGATTAAAAATAGTTTATTGCATTGTAGTTTATTTTCTTCTCTTAAATGTGTATTCAACCTTTTTTGCTTTTCAAATGCAGAATTTTGACAGCATTTGATTTTTAAAAATATTTTGAAGTGGCTAAGGGAATATATTATCAATTTCAGCAGAAAATAATTAACTTTTTGTATAAAAATGCAATTCAGATTTTAATATGACTTTTTTGATCTCAAAGACCTATGTTTATTAGCTTCATTTAGCATTTGATAATTCACCTTGTTAGAAATAAATCATTAAGTTTCAGGCATTTTTATTTTAGGAATTTATATACAAGATTAGACACATAATTACAATAGAATGAACTAGTGTTGCCTTGGTTTTCATACATTTTCTAAATTATGGATGTAAAATTTATATTAAAAAACTAAATGTGGCCAATTGGAGACATTATTCTGAATAAATAATGAAAAATTTTAATTAACTGATATATTTTACTATTTTGGTGGTTAAATATTCCTTCTTTAACTTTTAAAAAATCTAGTTACTTAATAAACTGTTCTAATACATAGCTACTAGCTAAATAGGCAGAGCTGTGATTAGTTTCACTATAACTGGGACTGGTTTTTTCTTTTAGAGATGGAGTCTCACTTGGTTGCCCAGGCTGGAGTGATCTCGGCTCACTACAACCTCCACCTCCCGGCTTCAAGCAATTCTTCTGCTTCAGCCTCCTGAGTAGCTGGGACTACAGGAGTGCACCACCATACCCAGCTAACTTTGTATTTTTAGGAGAGACAGGGTTTCACCATACTGGCCAGGCTGATCTCGAACTCTTGACCTCTATAATTACAATAGAATGCACTAGTGTTGCATCCACCCACCTCGGCCTCCTAACAACCTCGCCTGTCTTGGGACTGTTATTTTAGGTTCAAATTGAAGAGGACTGTCAGATACCCAGAGATTTGGTCAATACCAGGAGAAAGGAGTGGGTGGAAAAGGGAAGAAGGGGGAGAAAGCTGGTAATATCCACAAGGTATGGCTAAGTTCCCTAAGGCAATACGCTGAAGACATTTCAACTCTCTCTCATTCCAACTATGATGCACAAGTGCTTATTATCTTTCCACAGTGTTTTTTTCCACCTTCAATTTGTATTCATTGTTGATTGAAAATTAATGTCACATGGAATCAAATATATTCAGCTGTGTCACATTAGTCTCTGTAATTTTCCCAAATCCTGTATCCACTTCTGAAAAATCAATACTTGGCAAAGTTTTATGTATATACCACTAGAGATTATATATATATATATATATATATATATATATATATATATATATGTATATATATACACATATAAAAATCCATATATATATAATTGAAATTATCGAAGAATGACATTCAAATATATCAGATTTCTTCACCAATGCCTATTTTTGACATTTTCAAAAGAGATTTTTTTTACAAAACACATAAATATTTTATTTCTATCAAATACAGGCAGAAACTAGATATAGTAAACTTCTAGAGAACAGTGATGATATTTTTTTGTCTTTCTATTTCTCCATAGTACTTTGTTCAGCCAAGTGCACTTAACAAATATTTGTTGAACTAATTAACATTGATATAATTACTGGGTTTTTGATAAGCTATTACTGTAATGAGCTCTAATGAGCATCAAAACATCAACTAATATATCTAAATGTTTCCATAGTGTTTCTCATCATCATTTTAATATGCTCTAGAACATGAGCTTTAGTAAGACAATGATACAAACACAGTGGGAAAATGTAATTAATTTGGATGTGTTTTCATCTGAACTTCTGAAAGTTCTTGGATTATGGATTATGAAGAGAAACCTTTAGCATGCTTACTGTTTAATGGTTTTTCTAGCCTCCTAACTTCACAGTATTTAAACTACAAAACATGATAACCTTTATAAACATTGTGGACCCAGACCTGGCAACAGTTATTTGGTACCAAAACCTGTAGTAATCTAAGAGAAGTATAAATATGATCGATGATTTGGCTGAGGTATTTATGAGCCGCTTGGTAAGAAAGGGTTAGATCTTTCAATGGAGCCATATTTTCTCATGTCTGGTCTCTCACCCTTGGGTCCCTGAGGCTTGCCATCAGCTCAACGTGATGATTTGTTCATATGCATGTGTACATCAAACATCATCTGGCCTATATCCAGAGCTGGCCTCCTGGGCATGCAACCTCTGCAGTCCCACAGGGCCCCAAGCTTAGAAGGGCCTGGTGCTTGGTTTACTACTCTATTGTCACTGTCTTAACATTTTTAATAAATTTGAATTTGCATTTTTAAGTGAATTCCAATGACTCAATAGAGCATGGTGGGGGTGGGAGGCAGGGGAAACTGTGTCAGTTTATATACAGTTTTGGCTTCCAGACACCTCAGGCCTGGCCACTCCTTTGCTTCCCTCCATCTGGAAAAGCAACTGATCCTATCAGCCACTGGGGGACTGGGGATGGAAAACAGGAGGGTCTGTTCTGCCAGTGGGGCCATTCTACCCTTGCCCTCTGCCCTCAGTGGGGTCCTAAGTATAATCCAGAAAACTTTGGTCAGAGTTGGGTGCATGCACTCCAGAGTGTCTCAGGGTAAATTTGGTGGTGGTACCTCTACCCTCTGCTGAGGGCTGCCCAATGCCCTGGTACAAGCAGTAGGAAACTAGAGGCCATGTCTTAAAGTTGGGTGGAGTAAGCCCTTCTGCCATAGTTTGGAGCAGCAAGCTATTGGAAGCTGGAGATGTCTGGCTCAAATTCCCCAGAACCTGCTGCCCAGTGTTGTGCATTGGTCTGGAAACTCATGGAAGGATAAAACTGGATGTTCTTCGGTCCTAGCAAGTGCCTGCTAGATGCCTCCAATCCTGGGCTGGGCATCCAAGAGGCCATAAGGGTCCTCATCCCCTAGTATTCCCATGCCCATGGCAGCACCCCTTCGAGGTGGCTCTATGACCTGCCTCAACTCTCTTTTCCTCCCTCCAACCCCACTGAGTATGATTTGCATTTTATGTCTCCATCCCACTAGAAGCATCCTCAAGAAATGAGATATAAGATATAAACTGCCATTGTGGTTTTTCCATGAGTTAAATGCCCTTCTATTTGCATTTTAAACTAACATTGCAGACTATAAATCTGGATGAAAAAAATCCATGCTAACATTTTTCTTGCTTTACTTCGAATGATGTTAAATAACAAAAACACCATGATAAATTAAAGGAGGGACCCCTGAAGGAAGGAAAAGCTTTATTTCAGGAACTTGGCCTGAATCTTGCTGTCCGTCACATCTGGCTGATAGATTACGCAGATATATGTGGTTGGCTGATATGTGTAACACTGGGTAGGAGTAGAGATGTGGAAAGTGTTTCAATAAGAAGTCAACTGAAAAATACACACTGGATTACTTTGCGTTGTTATAAATTTTCTTTATACTGTTATAAACAGTAGTAAGGAAAAAAAATATTGTGGGGGAAGTATGGATTACAGGCTTCATATTGCCCTTTTCATCTCTAAATTTTATCATGTTAGAACAGAAATCCTATGTTTGGCATAAGAAAAGTAAATTATCTCTGATGTGCTTTTCACCATTATGAACTATCACTGAAACTTGCCTTCAAAATCTGGGCCAATTATAATAGTTCCTTCATTTTAGTTGAAGAAACTTGATAGAGCTCCTTACACTCACTTGTCTGACACTATTTGCTGGTAGTTTACAGAGAATTGAGTGTTATACAAGGTTAATAGATGAAAAAGAAAAATATTAAAATGAATTCCCCGATTTGATCCAATCACTCATCACACCAGTACTTTTAGTGTTAATACTTAGTATCCATACTGAGAGTAGCTTGTGAGCTTTGGTAATTCATTTAATAACTCTGCACTCATTTCATTACCCTTAATATGGTCATAATAATGCTTCAATTTGTGATTAAATGCAATTGCATATAGAAAATCCCCAGAACTGCATACCAAATAAAATTTAATTCCCTTTCTGTTTAAAATACCTTAGTTTAATAACAACTTCATAACGAACTACCCCCATGACAAAAGCAATGAACCTCTTGTAAAAATAAATTATTATGAAACCAATTTCAGGAGAGTAGTATATATGAAAAGGTAAGGAACTAATTAATTGATTAATTAATGTAATTCCCCTTTGCATTTTTCTTAAGGTCTTGAATCAGCTAAAACGGGTATAAGGACTAAGTTTGAAATTATCTACTGAGAAGGGCTTAGGCAAATGATTCCAATTATTTTGCTCAATAATTATTTATATATATATTATAGATAGGACCTGAATGATATTACTTGATAATATACTGTTCACACTTATATTGGCACAATCATCTAGGTGGTTTCCCTTTACCTTCTCTAATTGTTCCTGCTATAAGTAAAACAAAACAAGACAGATAAAACACCCTCACCTTCCTTCTTTTTCATTAGGGTTCACGTCAATGACTCAATGATTTCGAAAACTATATTCAGGCCGAAATTGGTTAAGGCTGTTGGGTATGTTCATGAATTATAAAACCATATGGTTTAATTCAATGCAGTTGGTTCTTTCCCTTTCCACTGTGACTGTTTGAATAAATGGCTGTTGATTCAATTTATTGATGTGTTTCTTTAGTTTTAATTTCTTTCTACCCTCACAACCACTTGCCTTGTGCAGTAATCTACCATATGGTCTCACTATTTCTAATTTATTTGTGACTCAAACTACATTTTTTCTACCCTCTTTGGAGGATCAACTACCTGAGAATTTAAATCACTGGACATTTGAAGAGAAATAGAAAGCAGTTTTTCAGAGTTTGGAATCAACTGAAATTTAAGATAGTAGGCAGGCTAAGGAAAGTACAAGAGCCAACTTTAATACTCATATAATTTATTCTAATAATATGATATAAGATATGCAGCCAAATATGTTTATTAATACCCACTACCCAAGTCTATCCCCTGGATTAGGCCACTTAAAAAATCGTTTAGATTTATAGCTACTAACTCTTAAGGAAAACTGAAGATTTAAGGGGTTGGTGAATAGATAATATCTCCAGAGTTAATAGACTAGCCATGTTAATACACTCATGTCAAACTTAGGAAATCAAATATTTTTTCCCAATGCAGCAATATGTCAGCTTTCTCTACACCATTAAAAATTCCTAGTAATAAGATACCTCTGTGAAGTGGTTTATATGACTTCTATCTAGACTTTTCCCATGATTGCTTAAACCATCATTTCAAACTCTTTCCAGCTCTCAAATTCTTTCCACGGCATAGCATTTCATGAAGTGGTTCAACTTCACCTACTTCTCTTGACCTTAGTTCTTATATTTCAATTAAAATCACATTCTTCCACATAAAAATTTTAAACATATTGATAGGTCTCCATATCTATTCCCTTACAACGGCCTGAATCTACAAAACCATTCCTTTGGAATATTTTGTTTATCAAATTATATTCTTTCTACTCAATGTATATGATATATTCACTAATTGTCTGATTTTTACAGTCAGAATTCTGAGTTATCTACCAATTAGGTGATAAAAAATATATCAGGCTTCACAAATCACTGTTAAAAGTCAACTATGAAGCTACATAGTATAGATATTTGGTTTGAAGAAAAGACTAACTGAATTAGAAACATCAGAAGGGAGTATTTTGTTTTCTGAGAATATTGCTTTGGACTTTTATGGAAAAAACGCTGATATTCTGAAAACCAGTAAAGAGTCTTAGAGCATCCTAGATATTATGGTTCTCATAAAATAAGAAGTGCCACAATTTTCATGACATATAATTTTTCTTTAAAAATGAAAAAAAGAATGACAAAACAGACTTCAAGGAAGAGAAAACCACAGGCAAGAAAAAAATAAAAATGATCACTATTTTGAAGTCTTAAGGTATTATTAACTGATTTAAAAAATGAATTTGATATTGCAAGGTTGAATGAAATAGAGCATGATACCTGGGCAGTTGGCCAACAGAATGGGTTCCTCTCTGCTCATCACTGTCTTGATGGATATATCATCATTTAGAGTCTAATGATAAGGTCTGAAAAGCTCAAAAGGAGATGAGGCCCACACTCTCAGTTTTCCATTTTTTGCACCAACCAAGGACACTAAGGCTGATGGAGAATGCAAAAATAAAAAGCATAATCTTGTATGTTTTGTATATGTTATTTTGAAATTATCTAGGGGAAAGAAGGCTTACCTACTAAAAATCACACCAAACACAATATGATGGAGTATATTGGGAATTAAGTGGTCTCTTGTTTTGGTGATGAAATACTAATTCTGTCATTGTGCTTGAATTTACTTGTTTCATTTTCAGAAGAATACTTCTTCCACCTCTGTATGATGCAATGCGTAAGGGCAAGATATGTATGTGTATGTATAATGGAATTTTTGCTATAATTCTGATTGTAGCTCTAGACACCATTAAGGAAAGACCATCTATGTGTATGTATTCTCCCAATATATACCTACCTATGAATTGTGACAGGAATTTTTAAAAATGGAAATTAGAGTTTATGCTCAAACACAAACGTTTAGAGACAAAATGCTGTTAAATTTTTGTATTTAAATCTGAAAAACCTTGGACTGAAAATTGTTTTTCTAAAGTAAAATTTTTCCAGAAAATCAATTCCTCAAAACCCCATTTGTAAGAACATTATTTTTCTAGAAAATGACATAACCGACATGCTACAATTATTAAGAAAACTGTTCATGCATTTGAATATAGAAATGGCAAATAAATACAGAAAAAAGGCAAATACCATTGGTTTTGACATCCACCATCTGTGTGGTTTTTTGTTTTGGTTTGGTTTTTGAAACAGGATCTCACTTTGTTGTTCAAGCTGAAGTTCAGCAGCATGATCACAGTTTACTGCAACCTCAGCCTCACACACTCAAGCGATCCTCCCACCTCAGTCTCCTGAGTAGCTGAGACTACAAGTGTGCACCATCATACTCAGTTAATGTCTTAATTATTTTTTCTTTTTCTTTTTTTTTTTTTTAGATACAAGTTGCCCAGGTTAGTCCTGAATTCCTAGGATCAAGCCATTCTCCTGCTTTGGGCTTCTGAAGCGCTGCAATTACATTACATGCGTGAGCCACCAAATCTGGTGTCTGTATTTGAATTATATTAGTTAGCTGAAGAAACTGGATATTAAGCAGATTGTATCTCTTTATAAGAAAAAAATAGAAAGTTTTTATAATAGTTTTTCACTATAAGAATAAACAAAAAATTTCCTCTTTGCAGGGATTTTTCTAATATATGTAATTATTTTGTCCATTTTCTCCAGTTCTACAATATTTAAAAATGTATAGGATAGTTACTGTAGATATTTCCATGTGATTTTAACTATAAGTTCTTAAATATCATTAAAAATGCAGTATATTTATTAAATTTTTATTTGTAATCTAACTACGAAAAAATTATAATTATTCATTGATATTTTCTTTTTTTTTAATTGCATTTTAGGTTTTGGGGTACATGTGCAGAGCATGCAATACAGTTGCATAGGTACACACATGGCAGTGTGCTTTGTTTGCTTTCTCCCCTTCACCCACATTTGGCATTTCTCCCCAGGCTATCCCTCCCACCTCCCGCTCCCACTGGCCCTCCCCTTTTTCCCCCAATAGACCCCAGTGTTTAGTACTCCCCTCCCTGTGTCCATGTGTTCTCATTTTTCATCACCCGCCTATGAGTGAGAATATGCTGTGTTTCATTTTCTGTTCTTGTGTCAGTTTGCTGAGAATGATGTTCTCCAGATTCATTCATGTCCCTACAAACGACACAAACTCATCATTTCTGATTGCTGCATAATATTCCATGGTGTATATGTGCCACATTTTCCCAATCCAGTCTATTATCAATGGGCATTTTGGTTGATTCCAGGTCTTTGCTATTGTAAACAGTGTTGCAATGAACATTCGTGTGCATGTGTCCTTATAGTAGAACGATTTATAGTCCTTTGGATATATACGTAGTAATGGGACTGCTGGGTCAAATGGAATTTCTATTTCTAAGGCCTTGAGGAATCACCACACTGTCTTCCACAATGGTTGGACTAATTTACACTCCCACCAACAGTGTAAAAGTGTTCATATTTCTCCACATCCTCTCCAGCATCTGTTGTCTACAGATTTTTTAATGATCGCCATTCTAACTGGCGTGAGATGGTATCTCAATGTGGTTTTGATTTGCATCTCTCTGATGACCAGTGACGATGAGCATTTTTTCATATGATTGTTGGCCTCATATACGTCTTCTTTCGTAAAGTGTCTGTTCATATCCTTTGCCCAATTTTGAATGGGCTTGTTTGGTTTTTTCCTGTAAATCTGTTTGAGTTCTTTGTAAATTCTGGATATCAGCCCTTTGTCAGATGGGTAAACTGCAAACATTTTTTCCCATTCTGTTGGTTGCCGATTCACACTAGAGACTGTTTCTTTTGCTGTGCAGAAGCTGTGGAGTTTGATTAGGTCCCATTTGTCTATTTTGGCTTTTGTTGCCAATGCTTTTGGTGTTTTGTTCATGAAGTCCTTGCCCACTCCTATGTCCTGGATGGTTTTGCCTAGATTTCCTTCTAGGGTTTTTATGGTGCCAGGTCTTATGTTTAAGTCTTTAATCCATCTGGAGTTAATTTTGGTGTAAGGTGTCAGGAAGGGGTCCAGTTTCTGCTTTCTGCACATGGCTAGCCAGTTTTCCCAGCACCATTTGTTGAACAGGGTATCCTTTCTCCATTGCTTGTTTTTGTCGAGTTTGTCAAAGATTGTATGGTTGTAGCTATGTTGTGTTGCCTCTGATGCCTCTGTTCTGTTCCATTGGTCTATATCTCTGTTTTGATACCAGTACCATGCTGTTTTGATTACTGTAGCCTTGTAGTATAGTTTGAAATCCGGTAGTGTGATGCCCCCCGCTGTGTTCTTTTTGCTTAGAGTTGACTTGGCTATGCGGGCTCTCTTTTGGTTCCATATGAAGTTCATGGTGGTTTTTTCCAGTTCTGTGAAGAAAGTCAATGGTAGCTTGATGTGTATAGCATTGATTCTGTAAATTACTTTGGGCAGTATAGCCATTTTTACAATATTAATTCTTCCTAACTATGAACATGGAATGTTTCTCCATCTGTTTGTGTCCTCTCTGATTTCGTTGAGCAGTGGTTTGTAGTTTTCCTTGAAGAGGTCCCTTACGTTCCTTGTGAGTTGTATTCCAAGGTATTTTATTCTTTTGGTAGCAATTGTGAATGGCAGTTCGTTCTTGATTTGGCTTTCTTTAAGTCTGTTATTGGTGTAGAGGAAGGCTTGTGATTTTTGCACATTGATTTTATATAATGAGACTTTGCTGAAGTTGCTTATCAGTTTCAGGAGTTTTTGTGCTGAGGCGATGGGGTCTTCTAGGTATACTATCATGTCGTCTGCAAATAGAGACAATTTGGCTTCCACCTTTCCTATTTGAATACCCTTTATTTCTTTTTCTTGCCTGATTGCTGTGGCTAGAACTTCCAGTACTATATTGAATAGGAGTGGTGAAAGAGGGCATCCTTGTCTAGTGCTGGATTTCAAAGGGAATGCTTTCAGTTTTTGCCCATTAAGTATGATATTGGCTGTTGGTTTGTCATAAATAGCTTTTATTACTTTGAGATACGTTCCATTGATACCGAGTTTATTGAGGGTTTTTAGCATAAAGGGCTGTTGAATTTTGTCAAATGCCTTCTCTGCATCAATTGAGATACTCATGTGGTTTTTGTTTTTGGTTCTGTTTATGTGGTGAATTACGTTGATAGACTTGCGTATGTTGAACCAGCCTTGCATCCCCGGGATGAATCCTACTTGATCATGATGAATAAGTTTTTTTGATTTGCTGTTGCAATCGGCTTGCCAATATTTTATTGAAGATTTTTTCATCTATGTTCATCATGGATATTGGCCTGAAGTTTTCTTTTCTTGTTGGGTCTCTGCCGGGTTTTGATATCAGGATGATATTGGTCTCATAGAATGATTTGGGAAGGATTCCTTCATTTTGGATTATTTGGAATAGTTTCAGAAGAAATGATACCAGCTCCTCTTTGTGTGTCTGGTAGAATTCGGCTGTGAACCCGTCTGGACCTGGGCTTTTTTTGTGTGATAGGCTCTTAATTGCTGCCTCGACTTCTGACCTTGTTATTGGTCTATTCATAGTTTCAGCTTCCTCCTGGTTTAGGCTTGGGAGGACACAGGAGTCCAGGAATTTATCCATTTCTTCCTTGTTTACTCGTTTATGTGCATAGAGTTGTTTTTAATATTCTCTGATGATGGTTTGAATTTCTGTGGAATCTGTGGTGATTTCCTCTTTATCATTTTTTATTGCATCTATTTGGTTGTTCTCTCTTTCTTTTTAATCATTCTGGCTAGTGGTCGGTCTATTTTGTTATCTTTTCAAAAAACCAGCTCTTGAATTTATTGATTTTTTGGAGGGTTTCTCGTGTCTCAATCTCCTTCAGTTCAGCTCTGATCTTAGTTATTTCTTGTCTTCTGCTGGGTTTTGAGTTTTTTTGATCTTGCTCCTCTAGCTCTTTCAATTTTGATGATAGGGTATCAATTTTGCATCTCTCCATTCTTCTCATATGGGCACTTATTGCTATATACTTTCCTATAGAGACTGCTTTAAATGTGTCCCAGAGATTCTGGCATGTTGTGTCTTCGTTCTCATTGGTTTTGAAGAACTTCTTTATTTCTGCTTTCATTTCATTGTTTATCCAGTCAACATTCAAGATCCATTTGTTCAGTTTCCATGAAGCTGTGCGGTTCTGGGTTGGTTTCTGAATTCTGAGTTCTTACTTGATTGCACTATGGTCTGAGAGGCTGTTATGATTTCAGTTGTTTTGCATTTGCTGAGCAGTGCTTTACTTCCAATTATGTGGTCAATTTTAGAGTAGGTGTGATGTGGTGCTGAGAAGAATGTATATTCTGTGGATTTGGGGTGGAGAGTTCTGTAAATGTCTATCAGCTTTGCTTGTTCCAGGTCTGAGTTCAAGCCCTGGATATCCTTGTTGATTTTCTGTCTGGTTGATCTGTCTAATATTGACAGTGGAGTGTTAAAGTCTCCCACTATTATTGTGTGGAAGTCTAAGTCTCTTTGTAAGTCGTTAAGAACTTGCCTTCTGTATCTGGGTGCTCCTGTATTGGGTCCATATATGTTTAGGATCGTTAGCTCTTCTTGTTGTATCGATCCTTTTACCATTATGTAATGGCCTTCTTTGTCTCTTTTGATCTTTGTTGCTTTAAAGTCTATTTTATCAGAGATGAGAATTGCAACTCCTGCTTTCTTTTGCTCTCCATTTGCTTGGTAAATCTTCCTCCATCCCTTTATTTTGAGCCTTTGTGTATCCTTGCATGTGAGATGGGTTACCTGGATACAGCACACTGATGGGTTTTGGCTTTTTATCCAATTTGCCAGTCTGTGTCTTTTGATTGGTGCATTTAGTCCATTTACATTTAGGGTTAATATTGTTATGTTTGAATTTTATACTGCCATTTTGATGCTAGCTGGCTGTTTTGCCCGTTAGTTGTTGTAGATTCTTCATTATGTTCATGCTCTTTAGCATTTAGTGTGATTTTGGAATGGCTGGTACTGGTTGTTCCTTTCAATGTGTAGTGCCTCTTTCAGAAGCTCTTGTAAAGCAGGCCTGGTGGTGACAAAATCTCTGAGTACTTGCTTGTTCACAAAGGATTTTATTTTTTCTTCACTTCTGAAGCTCACTTTGGCTGGATATGAAATTCTGGGTTGAAAGTTCTTTTCTTTAAGGATGTTGAATATTGGCCCCCACTCTCTTCTGGCTTGTAGAGTTTCCGCTGAGAGATCTGCTGTGAGTCTGATGGGCTTCCCATTGTGGGTGACCCGACCTTTCTCCCTGGCTGCCCTTAGTATTTTCTCCTTTATTTCAACTTTGTTGAATCTGACGATTATGTGCCTTGGGGTTGCTCTTCTTGCGGAATATCTTTGTGGTGTTCTCTGTATTTCCTGCAATTGAGTGTTGGCCTGTCTTGCTAGGTGGGGGAAATTTTCCTGGATAATGTCCTGAAGAGTATTTTCCAGCTTGGATTCATTCTCTTCATTACATTCTGGTACACCTATCAAACTTAGGTTAGGTCTCTTCACATAGTCCCACATTTCTTGGAGACTTTTTTCATTCCTTTTTGCGCTTTTTTCTCTGATCTTGGTTTCTCGTTTTATTTCATTGAATTGATCTTCGACTTCTGATATTCTTTCTTCTGCTTGGTCAATTCGGCTATTGATACTTGTGCATGCTTCGCGAAGTTCTCGTATTGTGTTTTTCAGCTCCTTTAATTCATTCATATTCGTCTCTAAGGTATCCATTCTTGTTATCATTTCCTCAAATCTTTTTTCAAATCTTTTTTCAAGATTCTTAGTTTCTTTGCATTGATTTAAAACATGTTCTTTTAGCTCACAAAAGTTTCTCATTATCCACTTTCTGAAGTCTAATTCCGTCATTTTGTCACAGTCATTCTCCGTCCAGCTTTGTTCCCTTGCTGGTGAGGAGTTTTGGTCCTTTCTAGATGGTGAGGTTTTCTGGTTTCGGGTGTTTTCCTTTTTCTTGCGCTGGTTTCTTCCCATCTTTGTGGATTTATCCACCTGTCGTCTGTGTAGTTGCTGATTTTTCGATTGGGTTTCTCAGTGGACACCCAGATTGTTGATTATGAATTATTTCTGTTACTTGGTTTTCCTTCTACCAGACTAGCCCCTTCGCTGTACGACTGCTGAGGTCCACTCCAGGCCCTGCTTGTCTGGGGTGCACCTATAGCAGCTGCAGAACAGCGAGGGATGCTACCAGTTTTTTTTTTTTCTGCTATCTTTGTCCCAGAAAGATGCCTGTGAAATGTCAGTCTTTTGGATATAGAGGGGTCAGGGAGATGCTTGAGGAGACAGTCTGTACTTTGTAGGAGCTCAAGTGCTGAGCTGTGAGCTCTGTTGTTCATTCAGGGCTGTTAGGCTGCTATGTTTAATTCTGCTGCAACATAACTCATTAAAAAAACCTTTTTTTCTCAGTTGCTCTGTCTGTGGGGGGGTTGGGGCTTTCCTTCTGTGTGTCTGCCTCACTTTCCTGCCCAGCTAGGAGGCAGTCTAGTCACTTTTTGCCTGCCGAGGCTCCGCCCTGTTGCTACAGGCTCTGCCCTTCTGCTGCAGTCTCCGCCTTGTTGCCACAGGCTACGCCCTGCGGTGGATTCTCTCTGTTGTACCGGGTTGCCTCGGCAATGGCAGGCTGCATCAGCAATGAGCGTGTACCTCAGTAGGGGCTGATTGCCTCTGTAATGGCGGACGCCCCTCCCCCACGGAGCTGTGCTTTAAGAAAACCTCCTCACTGGGAGTGTTTGGAATCGCCATTTTGTTTGTCACACTGCACTACCCCAAACGCTGTGTCCCTGGGATTTCCTGGGCTAGCTCACTGTCCAAGTCCCGTTCAGTCTCAAGTTCAGCCCTCTCAGGTCTCAGTTTGCCGGTTCAATAGGGCACCCATAACAGTGCACTTTTGTATGGAGCACTGTGGAGCGCCTCTGTGCTCCGGCGCAGGCCGCAGCCACACCGGCTGCCGGCTACACCAGCCATGGCCTCTGCCTGGCGTCCTGTGTCTCTTTTATACCTGGGAATTTCCCCGTTCTGTGGGCAACTAAGATCCATCTGGAAATGCATCCCCGACTCACCCTCTCCGCACATCCAGCGAGAGCTTCAATCCTGGGTTGTTCTCACAGCGCCATCTTGAGTCCTCGATATTTTCTTTTTTTAAAAAACTTACATAAGAAGGCCTAGAGATGAGAGACAATTACATTAATATAGACAGTTATAGGTTCTCTTTTGATATTTTATGATTGAATAATTAACTTCATTTACATTTCTACGAAATACATTTCTCTGCTCCTTGAAAAGTCATAGTAGTACATGTGGCTTGAACTTGGGAGAAATTTTGTTGATCATGGACTCCACTCATTTAGAATGTTTCATTGTTGGCTACTTTGTTTTAAAGTTGTTTTCTAAGACCTTCTCATTACACATATATTATAACATTTCACCTTATTGGCATTATGGATTTTTAAAATTTAAAAACTTTATAACTTTTCTGAAATAAGAAATTAAAAGAAACAACAAAATCTTAGAGTGTAATTCTGGTAAAGAAATTTTTTTCAGCTTGGCATTAATGGACTAATCTGCAGCTACTTCAAATATTGTAATTAATGTACATGTACTAACATGGAACATGATCTACCATATATTGCCATGTGCAAATAATGTTATAAAATACTACATGTGGAATGTTATAGAATACTATATATGGGACATATGGAATACCATTTGTGTGTGTGAATATATAATCTATAAAAATACACTTTCAGGGCTAGGCGCAGTGGCTCATGCCTGTAATCACAGCACTCTGGGTGGCCAAAGTGGGCAGATCAGAAGGTCATGAGTTGGAGACCAGTCTCACAAACATGTTGAAACCGCATCTCTACTAAAAATACAAAAATTAATCGGGCGTGTTGGCGCATGTCTGTAATCCCAGCTGCTCAGGAGGCTGAGGCAGGAAAATTGCTGGAGCCAGGGAGACAAGGGACTGCAGTGAGCCAAGATCATGCCATTGACCTCCAGCCTGGGTGACATAGCGAGACTCTTTCTCAACCAACCAACCAACCAACCAACCAACCAACCAACCAACCAACGAGCATACACACCCAGATGTGAATTGTGCATACCTTGGTGAAGTGGAATGTGAAAACACGGTAGAAATCAGAGCACTTATACTTTTTACTAAGTAACATGCTTTTTTAAAAATAAGACTATGAATCACTTGTATAATTAGAATTTTAATTTGAACCTTATTAACTCTTGTACGCCATATGGATTTGTGACCACTACTCATTAAATTCACGTTCTCTCAGGGATTTGCAGTTTAATGGTAGAAAACCATAAACTGATGTCAACCGTCCATCAAGTGATAGCTGAATCTAAGACCCTTATATTTACCTTCTGAAATATGCTGGGATTTCTGTGGCATTTCCACATGATAGTATAAAATGTCAGTTCCTGAACTTTCCAGTGATGGATGAAAATTATTTTATGGCAGCAACTTGGCATTAAATATCTAGCTTATATTCAGAATAGCCATCATCTTTATTTTTACACTTCTAATGAACTATTTTCCCTCTACTATCTTTTAAAAATTTTTTTTGCACCGGCTGGAGGCTGTTTCTTACAAAATTAATCACTTTCCATGAAAATGTGTAATTGAGCATGGAATTAGTTACTTATTTTCTATGTAGATAGGTGACTACCTAATTAAAGCTTGGCATCTTGCTGATAAAAAAAGTTATGCTTAAAGAAAATGTGATCAGGCCAGGCACAGTGACTAATGCATGTAATCTCAGCACTTTGGGAGGCTGAGGTGGGCAAATCACCTGAGGTCAGGAGTTGGAGACCAGCCTGACCAACACGGAGAAACCCCATCTCTACTAAAAATACAAAAAATTAGCTGGGCGTGGTGGCACATGCCTGTAATCCCAGATACTTGGGAGCCTGAGGCAGTTGAATCACTTCAGCCTGGGAGGCAGAGGTTGCAGTGAGTCAAGATTGTGCTATTGCACTGCAGCCTGGGCAACAAAAGGGAAACTCTGTCTCAAAAAAGAAAAAAGAAAAAAAAATAAAGGAAAATAAAAAGAAATCAGTGTAGGCTGCATGCTCTAAAGGGGTATTCAGTTCAAAAGTACCATTCCAACCCTTTGGAATTCCTTTTTTTCTCAGTATTTTTTTTTCTGTAATATTATAACCAAAATCATGCATCAGGCTGAATACTTTCACCATGAATATTTCTTAATCAGGAATGTGCCATTGTTACAATAGCTTCCACCTCTCTGGCTTTTCTTTCCACTCCAGGGTTACCATCACTTTTTCTCATTACTCCATGAAACTTGGAACAGTGTTTTTGGCTATCATAAAGCAGGAGGTTAGTGTTATAAAATTCTTAAGTTGAGATAAAACCTCTGGCTAGTTCCATTTGACTTCCTTCCATAGGTGGGTTTGGCATTATGCTTAGCAGGAGAAGAGATTCTAATGCATTCCACCTGACTCATTTCAGACAAGCCTTGGTTTGTGTCATTTGGGGCACATGACCTTGTATGTGGAGGGTATCCTCTATCTCCACGTTTGCTCCTCTTTCAAGTTATGAAACAGGAGATCTTGCCAACCACACTTGCAAGTCTATATTTATTGCAAATTCTTCAAATGGATGACATGCTTCTTGAGAGCAGAAATACATTCTGTGCTATTTATAGTAAATGTGCTATATGTGCTACTAAATGTATAATGTTAAACGTGTAATATTAAATGAAGATAAACAATATTGTAGGATAGTTATTAAGAACACAATGAATAGGAGCACAGTTTTTTCATGGTTTTACCTGGCTCAGCCATTTATCTTCTAAATTTTAGCCAAAGCTGAATGCACCTCAGAATAAAATAATAATGTGTGCCCATCTCAAAAATAATGTTGTGATATTTGAAAACACCCGTAAAGCCCTGAGAAAAATGGTGGTGGGTAGAAAAACAATTACCTATAAGCACTGAATATATTTAGTTGTTACTAAGTATTGTGACTTGTGGCAAACACAATAAAACTTTAAACTAAATTTACTCAAAATATATTTTTTCCATTGGCTGCTAATATCCAGTATTATACAAAGGTAGTCACTATAATGCTTAAGGAATACATTTTAGCAATTTCGAGTTTATACTTTTGTTTTTAAAAGCACAGCAATTTGGGGGTAGTTTCTTAAACTTCATAGTTCAAATGCCCAAAACTAACCCTAACTTTGTCAATGACTTGAGACAATTATTTTCTGTATATACTCAAATTAATTATTTGAAACAAGTGTACCAAGCTACATAGAAACAACAGATTAAAATTATTTCTAATTATTGAGTTTTTAAGTAAAATGCTTAGTTGTACTACAGCCAGACTTTTAAATAGCCAAGTACCTAAGTATTCTAAATCTAATTATTTTTACTGTCCTTAAAACCCAATTACACCAATGATTTAAAGCTGTTTACCTTAAATATTGATCTGCTGTGGCTTATTTCATTTTATAACAATATTCTCCAAATATCTTCTTAGCATTAAAAAAATCTATATCTTAAAACACCAAACAGTAACATTATTTTTATTACCTTATTTTAAAATGCTAGATTACAACCATTTCAATTTAACCAGACACCTATTATTGACTTTCTTGCTAAGAGATATCTAATGCCAAATGTAAATTGGACTTTGGAAATGTGTGTACAATTAAGCAAGCACAAATGTGCCTTTCAAAAAAAAATTAGAAAAAGTGCAGACAGCTGCTGCCTAGTGTTGTCAAAAAGTAGGAAAAAATTACAAGGATAAAATGTAAAACTCTAAATAATTCTATACCACTGTTGTTGAAATATTTATTTGCAAATATTGTGATTCTACTGTTGGCATGTCTTCGCTCTATGGTGAGTTACATTTTGAAGACCAAATACACTATGTAAAAAAAGTAAATAAGCTTAATGCATAGTTATATGTCCTTTGATTATAAATTTCTACTTCATTAACTTTATGTCCATTTTTTTTGAATGAGGGTGTTTTTATTATTTAATATCTTTTTTAAAATATAGCAGATCAAATAGATTTCAGACAGAAGTAGGAACACTTATGTCCATGTTTTAAGTGAAATATATCCTTTGAATTATTCTTCTGCAGCAGAAGACTTCATTTGCCTAAAATTTAAAACAAAAATTCAAGATGTAAAAATAGAAAAAGAATTCTGTTTGTCTTCTAACATATGAGTGTGTGTGTGTATCACTGTCATTCTAGACAAGGAATTACTTTTCTGATATTTGGTTTGTTTATACGTGAATCTGCTGTTTTAAGAATAAAAATAATGCAAAGTTTATTATTTGAATAGTTTCTTGTTTAAATGTATACTGTCATGCATACCAAAATAAAGATAAAATGTATGTAACATAAAATAAGATTGGTTTGGTCAATTATTATATAAATATAAAATACCATTGGTTTGTTAGAACAATTGGGGTTTTGAAATAACAATAACTAACAATATCATTATATTTCCCTTCATGAAAAAATGAAATTACTATATTATACAGTACAAATTCAAACTATTAGAGAGATTAAATTATAAAAATATGGAGGTGGCATTTTTGATGTTTTAAAATTATTAAGAATATGTATATGTGAACATCAAAAACATTATGATATGCATTTCTTTAAATTACAAAATGATCCTATAAAATTAATGTTTAAAAAATTAATTTTCACTTATGTAAAGTTTATAAATGATTCCCTATTAATTTTAGGAAAATAATTGATTGCTGTTGGGGAAAACAGCAAAGGAGAAAGAACTTACAGAGTGCCTACATAAATTGGTTATGAGTAACACATAAACAAGAAACAAGGTGCAGAAGACAGCAGGAGGCCTCTGAGGAGGAAGGCCTCTTCATGCCTCATGTTCCGGTGCAGGGTGACTTAGGCTCTGTTACCATAAACATTGTGCTCAAGGATGTAAAACCCCTTCATAGAACTATGACGTAGCCAGACTTGTCGCCTCCTTGTAAGGCCCGTGTTCCATCAGCTGTACATAGATAATAAGCTAAAGATAACCACGTTCTTGTTTTGTGAAACTCCCAAACCGTCACTGTTATCAGTCCTTAGGATGACACAGCAGTGCCGACTCACTGACTCACTCCACCATCACTCCACCCCTACCCTATAGATCAAAGTGATTGTAATCAATAAATAGTGTGGGGCTTTCACTGTCTCCTCCAGTAATGAGTGATGGCCCCCTGGTCCCATTTTCTCTCTTAATCTGTCTTTTTCTCATTCCTTTGTCACCACTGAACTCGGTACCCATGGGTGTGCTGTGGGGCTGGTTCCTTACAGATTGCAAACTGTTAATTTCAATACATTGGACTTTAAAGCAAATTGATTTTTAGAGTTAATACATGCATGTTTATCAGGTCATGCTCTCTGTTCTAGTTTCAGGTTGTCAAGAGTAATTCTTGGCTTGCAGGGCAGAACTCCACTATCTTCCTTGCTCTTCACATGGTAGGCTTAACTCTGTATCTGTGTCTTCACATAGCAATCTCCTTTCAGTGTCATCTCTTTCTCTGTGTTCCTTCTCTTCTTACAAGAAACCTAGTTATATTGAAGTAAGGGTCAACTGCACTCTACAATGACTTTATCTTAACTAGATAATAACTGAAAAGATCCTGTTTTCAGATAAGGTGATATACACAAGTATTTCACATAACTTTCAGGGGAACCAAATTCAATTCACAACAGGAAGAAAGTGAATTCATTCACCCTCATCATTAGTGTATAATCTATGATGATAAAAGGGAAGCAACTTCTAAAGATTTGAAAACAGTAGATATTATTTTCAAACGGAGGTTTTAAACTTTACACAGGAATTGGAAAGGCCAGGTTTAAAAGAATAAAAAACTTATGAGACTTTAGAATCTCTTTTTTCAGAGGCTTTTGAACAGGAATCTATTTGGTTTATGGAAAGAGTTATTACGGTGTAAAGTCATATTTAACAACTACATGCCATCTCAATCCTTCCTGCTCAACTGAAGTTTTGTGACGTGGTTTTTCAAGGTGATTACTCAAAGCTCTGTGAGGCATATTTCAGTGATATATAAATATCAGAGAAATCAAAGGACAAGTGATTGGCTGACTATTGTTGGAGCGAAGTTCTGAAGAACTTGTTAACCCTTTTCCCAATTGCCTGGAGAATTCTCACCAGTGGTGCTTGTGGCTGCAGTGTTTACCCCCAGATCTTTGCCACAAAATATCGTGCTTTTATTATTTTCACATGACTCTAATATATTGACTTTAGAAACAAATGATACTCTATTTATAACATTCTGTTTTTAGCAGTGGTATTTCCATTTACAAAACATAGTAATTCTCAATTTCTAAAAATGTCAAATCCTAGAAAATGTAGCATTCCTATGTGTGATGTTAACATCCCTCTCAAATGATGATCAGTTGTTGGCTGAAGGTGACTTTGATGAATCTGATTTTTCCAAAATAGATAATTTTGATGATTCAGATGATTCTGTTCTTAGTTCTGTTTAGAAATAACTCCAGGAACAGTTTTTATATTTTATTTTCATGTTGTAAATCAGTCAGATTTACTTCAACTTCAAAGTGTTTTTTTTCTTTTGCTTTCTCATTTTGGTGGGACAAGTCTGGCTCTGTCACCCAGGCAGAAAAGCAGTGGCACCATCTCAACTCACTACAACCTTCACTCCCTGGTTTCAAGGGATTCTCCCACCTCAGCCTCCTAAGTAGCTGGAATTATAGGCCATGCCATCACTCCCAGCAAATTTTTGTGTTTTTAGTACAGTCAGGGTTTTACCATGTTACCCAGGCTGGTCTCAAACTTCTGACCTCAAATAATCCGCCCACCTTGGCCTCCCAAAGTGCTGAGGTTGCAGGCATGAGCCAGTGCGTCCAGCCAAAGTGCATATTTATGTAAAATCAAATGAATGTTGGAAAGGAGCTACACTTTTTCTGTCTTAAACAGGGGAAAAGAATGCAGTCGTGTTTTTCATGTATAAAAGATGTGCCCTCAAGAGAGACAGAATTGATACAGACCCATGCTATGTCTTCTCCAAGAAGGACCCTGGAAAGGAGAAAACATGAAGCTAAACAAGTATCAAGGGAATCCTTGTGGTGGAATAAGAGTTTGGGAGGACCTGAAACACAGATTACTTAAGGATTAATTTAGAGACTAATTTAAAAGGTTACGCTTATTTTGTGTGTGTGTGTGTGTCTTTTTGTGTTTTCCTTTTTGTGGAGAAGAGGTCTCACTCTATTGCCCAGGCAGGTCTCGAACTCCTGAGCTCAAGATATCCTCCCACCTCTGCCTTTCTAAGAGCTGGGATTACAGGCGTGAGCCACAGTGCCTGCCCTAAAAAGTTAAAGATCAAGAACCATGAGGGAATCCCCAAAGTAACCATGAAAGTGTTCACAAGGGAAAAATAATCATTAAATATCCAGAGAGCAATGGTAAAACCAGCTTCCCGCACAGAACAATGGCATCAGTAATTTCTTACCTACCTCTACCCCAATCACCAACTCAGTGATGCATCCTAAACGGCAATGAGCATTCACATTTATATTTGGCCTGAGCAGGAAGCCTAAAAAGAAAGTTTAAAGTTTTAATTTCTACTTGAACCTGAGTTTTGTTAGATTTTGAGAAATTATACAAACAGCCAGAAAATTGAATAGGCTTTTCTGAGTTCGCATCTAGGTTCAAAAGAAGAGACAGTCCTACTAATTTTGAAAAATGAGGGAGAATAAAAATAAAGGTACTTATGTCCTCAGGAATTTGTATTTCTAATAGAATGATTTTTGTAACATATATTAAATTCTGTAGAACCCATATTGGAAAAATTCTCTGTTCTACTTTTGTGGATAATCATCTGGGATAGTGCCCATGACCACTAAATAGCATTAGAAAATTCAGCTCTTTTGCAAGCTACTTCATACTGTCTAGTTGAAACTAAAGATTACATTACTGTGGTCAGACTTAAAGAGTCTCTTGGCTTTGTAATAATATTAAATTTAGAAGTGTTTTGATTGCTTTGTATCTTAGGGATATTTTCTCTAGTTGATTAATCCATGTGTGGTACCTATTCCATTTAACTGAGAATATTAAATATTAAATAAAAACAGATTGTGAGTAAGAAAGACCATTTGCACATCACCAATAACAAATTGCTTACACACAAAGGCAGATACTTCTGAACCGATTTCTTAAGTTTCTCAATAAAACACCCTCTCTAAAGCCCATCTCTTACTTAAGATGTGGCTCTGATTTAACTTGAACAGAGCGAACATCTCAAATTTATTAAATTCTACTGAAAGGACTTTGATACATACATAGGCAGAAAACATGAACAAACAGAGCCTTTATTAAAAATTGAAATGTGCATTAAAAAGTGTAAAGGAAAACTTGTCCTTCAAGAGTCATTAATTCCCTTTTTACTGAGACCATAATTTAAATTTAAATCTATAAATCATTTATTTATGGTGGCCTTATAATACCACTGCATAAATAATCATATCAAAATTAATGAAGAAATTCATGAGTTTACATATGTGAGGCAGTGTCTATGCATTTCTACTTCAGAGCCCCAAAAGAAAACTGATTTCTTAAATTAACTTTTTAAGTAATCATATTCCACCTGACCAAAATATATATGTGTGTATATATATATATGTGTGTATGTATACATATATATACATATGTACACACATATGGATATACACATATATACATATATATGTACACACACGCATATATATATTAGAATGATATAAACTTGTTTCTTCTGGTGGAAAAGTAATTTAGGTAAGAGAAATATGGCCATATGAAAGAATAGACAGAGTATATATCTCTTTCAACAATGAGATGAAACATTACTTTGCTGAAATAATTGAAGTTCCATTCTGCATGGTTGGGGAAAGATGGGTGCATAATGGGGGTAATTTGATTCTCCTGCTAGCTAGGAACAGGGAATAAACCACAATGTGCTACTGCCTCTGCTATTGTGGCAGCTATTTTCATCCACCTAACTTCTAAAATTTCAACAAAATTCACATTTCAAAAGACCTAGAGAAAAATGCAGTGCATCTGCAGGACTCTTTGGTCTTTATTTTTACTTTTTCTCGTTTGCCTTCTGACTTTGGAAAATAGACATTTGTGGTTTTGAGCGGTCAGTGACATACATGGAGATCAGGAAAGAGTTACTAATTGATTATGGTTTTCTAATGCTCTATGGTTACAATGTAAAAAGATTTCTCAGGGGAAGTTAATAACTTTTTTAAACAGACAGGGAGACACTTTGGAAGATCAGTTTGTAAATTATGTAATTGTCCTCACTTTATATTTTAAATAGGATAGAAATATCATTTATAAGTAAGTAAAGAAATCTAAAATATATTTTAGCAGATATTAAACTTTCAATAAGGTATTAAAATATATATCTTTGTGCCATTGACTTTCTATGGGCTTGAAAATATTAAAAAGTCCCTCTACATCACAACCTGTGTTATGAGACTGTGTGTTGTTCAGAGACAGAATAAAACAACTATTGTACATTACAAAATTCTAACAATAGGTATGTATTTACTTATTCTTAGATGATCCCATATTTATACACAGTTGATAAATATATAATATGGGGATGTTTTTATAAATATATAACATTCAACTATACGTATATCAGTCAAACAAATAAATAAAACTAGACCTTGTGTTTTAGGTTTAAGCTAATTAAAAAAATGTAGTTTGGTGCTTATGTGAGCTCTACAGTAATTAGTTTAATTTCCTCTGACATCTACCATAGTCAAAGCAAATAAAATATTAGAAAAAATGCCTCTGAATTATTATGTAGTGTGGTAAACTGGGCAGTGCTGATAACAAATATATTTTTTCAAATAAATATAAAATTCAAAGATAGGTAGAAATTTGGTCTATTGTGTTTTAATGAAATAATTCTGAATTATCTGCATGAATCCTATATATAATTATATAATTATGTATTACCATAACACATATATGTATATGATAAGTACTCAGTACCATTCACAGGTTATCAGATACTGCAACTTTACATGAAATGGCATGTAACAAAACCAATCTTTTCTTTCTCATCAGCATTATAACAAAATGACACTGAGTAAAACAATGTTATCTGAGGACCTGCTATATGTTATTTCTCTTAAAGCCACAATTTTCAAGAACCTATTTATGACATTTAGTGAGGACTTACTTCAGTATATAACCAAATAAACATACATGTAGATAAAAAGTACAGATATCAGGAACAAAGAAAAACATAATAAACTAATTTTGAAAATTCATCTCCCAGAAACAGCTATGCTAAATAATTTAGTTATATGTCCTTTTGGTTCAGAGGACAAAAATACAACTGAAACAGTAAAGACTGTGTTCTCTTTGTCTGGTATAAACCTGGGAGTGATATACAATCATAGATCGATAATATGTCCATATTAGATGGGACAATGATTAAAAAATAATTTGTATAAAATTAAGATAAGGAAAATTCAGGTCACTTTTCCATTGATTAATGAACTCATTTTCAAAACCTTTGCAGTCATTCATATGACCTTTAAATATTTAAGATGTAGAGGAATTCACAACTTTGAGGTAAGGTATGCTATTTCTGTGAATGCAATTCATTAATGTGTTTCAACACTAAACTCCTTTTCAGTCATTTTATCATTTATTCTACTGGTTTCTGGTGTGACACAAATAAATTCCACCTTCACCCCAGGAGCAAGATTTATATAGATCAACGCATTATAGGTGCTTTTTTTTTGTCTTCAGATTGTATAAACCCAATGCATAAAATTATTTTTTACCAAAGCCATTTAAATTGGTGTGGCTCATTTGACAGAAAGGTTGAGCAAATTCCCAGTGGCTCAGTTTAAAAATTGAAGACCTAAGATTTTAAATCAAGGCAATCTGTTTCTTAGTTTCCTTCTTTTTAAAGCCAAATGACCAGTGGAAATCTATTTGATCTCTGTGACTTAATTTCTTCATATGCAGCATAAATATAATAATACTACATAACAAAAAAGGTTATTATAAAAATTATATGACATATAACATGTAGCATGTAAAACATTATTTTGGTATAATGAATATTCAAAAAGTCTACCCATTGTTTTCATTATATTATTATTTTGTGCGTATACAAATAAGAGAAGAAATAGAGACAAGTCAACTTCAGTCTGTCAATAAATTTCCAAGAAATTAATTTAAAACATATTTTGAAGAAAAATTATGAGGAAATAATTTTAACTTCATGAGAAATGAAGTGGGTTAAATTTAGAATAAATGGTTTTCACTTCTTGTTTGGGCAGGTGGAGAAGCTTTGTTCCACAACATCATCCAGGACCCTAATTTTTCTTCCCTAATATTCCTCCATCTTCCTCTAGAATATTGTACTTGATTCATTTCCTAGCCTACATGAAGGAAAAAGTGATAATTCCCTGGGCAAAGCAATTTCATTTTGAATAGGTAAGTTGAAAGTTGACCATACACGTTCTGCTCATTTTCATTGGTAAGATTTTCATAAGGCCACACCCACCTGCAAGGTAAGTTGGAAAATATGGTGCTCATCAGGATGGCCATAGGTGATGGTACGATAAAAGAATCAATTTGAGGAGAGGAGAGAACTTCCATTGGGCCAAATTTCCTCATCTGAAAAACAGACCAAAAATAATAGCCATCCTTCATTGCAGGTCTGCTCTCCTGGCCCTATTATGGTTTCCAGTTGCTTTGGGTGTGCTATCTCTTACCCTCACAACGATGTGGCAAGAGAGACATCCTTTTGTTACTGATAAAAAACTGAAATTCAGTAAGTTAAAGCAACTTGCCAGTGCTCACAGATTTAGTGGCAAATGACACTGATAGTCTTAGTGTAGAACAAGTAAGAGTAATATTAAATGAAACAAGCCTAAGGCATTTGGTTACCTTGAATGTCAATCATACATCCATCACCTGAAGAGGAGATTGGAGCTGACTGCCTTAAATTCACATTGGTATGATATAAAATAAATCACATTTATCCAACATATATTTATTAACTGATGTAAACGATGATGAATGCTATCAACTATAATGAATATGCATAGACTCTACGCTCAGTCAGCTAACCTTAGGGTGTTTAACAAATAGGCTATTTGTGTTTCTGATTCACTTACATTTTATATTATTTGATCTCGTAGCTCAAAACACTAACTTACAGCCAGCTGTAACTCCCTGGCCTTTCCAGACTAAGCTTTGAAATCAATACCAAAGTTTGGATCCAATATTTGAGCAGAAGAAAATATTCATTCCCAAATACCAATTATCAGTGATTTTGGATGTCAATCTAAATTAAACAGCAAAGTCTTTGGAGATTTCTTCCAGGTAACAGCAATTTCTTATGAGGATTGCTTCGTTTATTAGTCATTTGAGCACAGGCCTAGGCTTAATTACTTTTCAGAGATGCAGACAAATATTTTGATTATGTTAAAAAAAAAAGAAGCATTGGTTTACAGCAGAATAAAATGTTACAAAATTAAACTTTAGGAATATATAATTGTATGTTTAGCAAAAAATTGTATTTATCAGACTATTGAACCACAAACCAAATCTTGTATAGTTACACATAAATATCTTTTCATGTGGAATATGAGTGAATTTCTATATGTTTAATATGATATGAGGTGAAGCTGCAAAAATTAATAAATAAGACCTAGGAAAATCTTAATATATTCTTACTATGCCTGAAACTGGCAAAAGAAAAATCTTCTTTAGGTGCATAAGACAGTGATGGACATAATCAATTAAACTCCTGATGTTCAGGAAATTCTAGTCAGTCGTGTGTTACTGCTCTGCTTAAAGAAGGATAATCTGTGACATCTAAATTGTCCTGAGCCATCAACAAAAATAATTATTATTATTTTATGACTAAGTAGCCTTAAATGACTCTTCCATTACTGAGGCACTATAAAAATTATTTCATTAAGTCATTTCTCATCCATAAAAGGAAAGGCAATAGAATGGTGTGGTCGGAAAGGCAATGAACTGACCCTTCAACAACTTAAGGTCTCAGTTTGTTCCTCTATGAAATAAGAAAATTTAATTACATCAATATATCCTATCTTGGTGTCTATGACCTATAAGTGAGCTTCAGGAAATTCATTAATATTATGAAGTTTTATGTTTGCGTGCACTCTATTTTTAATAGAAAGTATCCTTAGTTTCTGAAACATTATTAATAGAGATGCAAAGAAAGCAAGTAGGTAAGTGGCTTTGTAAATGTGTCATTGTGTATGAGTCATTATACATAAGATTCATTCAATAGTATATATTTAGTGATGATCATGTTCAAGGCAAAATGCCCATCTGTTTTATATCCATGAATAGAGATATTGAGGAAGGGCCAGCGCAATATAACAGTTTAATGTTTGCTTTTTTAGAGTTCTCTTTCTAAGTTATCTAATCTCTTCTATTTTTAGAAATAGAGTCATAGCTGAACCTGAAAAGGCATCTTTCCTGTCTTCATATGTGACTGCCAGTGAGCATTTATTCACATTGGTTACTGTGCATGATCTAAGGAGGCTGTGACTACATGATTCGTGTGGTTGGTGTATTGACACCTGGGGATAGTTAAGAAGGAGGAGACATAAAGTGGTCAGTCCAGTCCTCAACAGCCTTCAGTATTGTCATGTGCACGTGCACTTATTTTTGCAGTATGAGAGGATTAAACAAAAAGTTGAAGAAGACAATCTTGCACTGTAATTATGAAGACACAGAAACTGAAGAGCTTGTGCTGAGCCTTAACCTGTTCTAGGTGCTGGGGATGTTGTAACATATGTGTTTCCTGACATATAGGTAGGAACTTGACAACTGGCATTATTCAAAAGGAATACAAACAAATAGTTTCCATTGTTACTCTCAACGTCAAGTGATCTGTACCTATCAGCTCCTAAAATATAAGGAATCCAGGGTTACACATTTTGTAATCTTTTCCCTGCCCTATATCACCTCCCCCAAGATCTTTCCACTTCAAACACAACTAAATTTGATCATCTGTGAATCTGATAGAAGTAGCTGAGGAAATCACAAGAGAATTATTTGTTTTACCTTTCCATTTTTTTTTCCATTTGGCAGATGAAACTTTTCTATTGTCAAGCTTTTCAAGAAGATACTGAAGTAACTAAGTCCAAATGGATAGATAAGCCCAGAAGTATACTTTCTTATAAAGAAAGCAGTTTAAAGTAATTTAAGCTTGATGCTCAGAGATTAATTTCAGAAAGAAGACTTTCAGCCATAAGGCATGTGTTTGATAAGGAAAATTCAAAGGGAGAGGTCACAGTCAATTCTGGACACATATGAGTCTGTCTATTCCTTGCTAGGTGACAGGGATTTCAACATGAATAAGATGTACTTTTTACCTTCACGGAGCTGAATCTAACCATGAGAATATATATATATAACTAGACATAACTAGCACCTTTACCAATCCCTGTCTTCACCAGACAATGTCAAAATAACTAAAATAATTTGTGTTCCATCTCATATCCAAATTCTCATTTTCTCATCTCCTATTTTCAGCTTAAGAGTTAAAAAGGGACCTGCTGAATTTACATCATAGTATTTTCTTTACTCTCATATTTTCAGATAAAATAAATAAACACATCTGTGTATCCCATTAATACTTCAACTGTCTCTGTCTTGTGGTAATTATATTAATTTAGGTATCACTTCCTGCTGTTCCTGCATAAAATCAGTTAGTTTTATTTAGGTAGTTAGAGCACTGCCATTGCAGACTTCCTACAAATGTTTGATGACTGATTTAATTCCTACTAAAAATCAGGGCTGACTGACAATTATTAAATAGGCTGTTCCTCTAGTAACCATTTGCTGCAGAAGAGCTCTCCAATAGCAATAAAAATTGTATAAAACAAAGATACCACAGTATCTGGATGGTTCAGTTATGGTACACTATTGGGGAAGGGGTATGCCTAGCTTTCATGAAGACAAATACAATAGGAAATTAGAAAGAATGTATTAATGTGGCTTGATTTTTTTCTTTCATAAATAACTTTGAAGATCTTTTAAGTGCATCTTGTAATCAGAGCCATAGTCAGTCTTGTATCTTTAAGCCAGGTGTTTATCAAACCCCTAAAGTCTTTTGGTAAAGCCAATGCCCATTATCAATGAAAAATATATTTTCAAAAATATTGTATTATTATCTTAGCTAATATTTTGGATAATTCAAGTAAAAAACATTATACATAGTTGTCAGCACTGTTGAATACTCAACACATCTTTTAAGCTTACTGCTGGCTGATTCTTAGGCTCATCATGAGTCATCATCACTACACCAGGTAAATTTGTCTATGGCAGGCAATATCACGATTGTTCTGAATCTTAGGACTATCAACAAAAAGCATCAGATTCCATTCTGGCTTAGTGTAATCAAAATACTTTATGATGCCATTCCATAGATTTATGATCTGTCTGCTGGTGACAGAAATAAAGTTCTAATAACAAATTGCTTGCCAGAAATTCAAGTTACAAAAAGAGGAAATTGACATTGCTTCTCCATTCTCCAACCAATCTGACAATTACCCTCTTCTTCTCTCATCTGAATTCTTATTATTTATGTGCAAGAAAGATAAAAAAGAAACTTATCAAAATGTATTTTATTCTCATCTTTCTCAAATCTCTCTTAAATAGAAAGAAGAAGATATACGAAGGAATCACATAATTATATGTTAAATGGGCGTTAAGTGCTGAGTTAGCAAATAAAGTTCTTAACACTTTGTGTACAATAGGGTCTTTTAGACTTCATTTTAGTTTTTGAAGTATTTTTTAATTTGACATTTGTGACATTTTATGATTTATTTTTGTTGATGTGTCACTTCAAAGAATAACAAAAATATTAATTTTTATTTAACAAACTTATTTCTATTTTTTTTAAGATGGGGTTTCACCGTGTTGGTCAGGCTGGTCTTGAACTCCCGACCTCAGGTGACCTGCCTGCCTTGGCCTCCAAAGTGCTTGGATTACAGGCGTGAGCCACCATGCCCGGCCTTAATAAATTTATTTTTATCTTTCTTTTTTCTTTTCTTTGTTTTGAGACGGAGTTTCTCTGTTGTTACCCAGACTGTAGTGCAATGGCATGATCTTGGCTCACTGCAACCTCCACCTCCTGGGTTCAAGCAGTTCTCCTGCCTCAGCCTCCCGAGTAGCTGGGACTATAGGAGTACACCACCATGCCCAGCTAATTTTATATTTTTAGTAGAGACGGGGTTTCACCTTGTTGACCAGGATGGTCTCAATCTCTTGACCTCATGATCCACCCGCGTTGGCCTCCATATTTTTATCTTTCTATAATAATGATAAAAAGGATGGTTACCAAAGATTCTTACCACATAAATTCCTTATACCTTTTAAGAATGTAGAACTCATTATGAGGTTACAGAGAAATTAATTTTTTTCACATATTAAAACATTTTACTATTTTATCATTTGGGAATTATTTCATTATTATTTGTCAATTATTTCCAACTAAACAAAAAATACTAACAGTAAAAAAATGGTAGAATCATAAAATTTTCTGTAATAATGATGAATTACTGAAATAAATCATCACTAATATGTTGGCCTTCAATTTTCTTACTTTTTTAACTTTTATTTTAGGTTCATGGGCACATGTCCAGTTTGTTATATAAGTAAGTTGAGTGTTTCGGGGGTTTAGTGTACAGATTATTTAATTACCCAGGTAATAAGCATAGTATCTAATAAGTAGTTTTACAAACCTCACCCTCCTCTTAACCTCCACCCTTAAATAGACCCAAGTGTCTATTGTTCCCTTATTATTTGAATTTTTAATAATAGGCATTTTAAACTGATAATATCTAATTGTAGTTATGATTTGCATCTCAGTATTAGTGATGATGAGCCTTTTTTTCATATGCTTGTTGGTGGTGTGTATATCTTTTTTGAAAAGTGCCTTTCACATCCTTTGTCCACTTTTTAATAGGGTTGTTTTTTTGCTTGTGGTTTAAGTTCCTTATAGATTTTGAATATATTTGATCCTTTGTTGGATGTAAAGCTTGCAAATATTTTCTCCCATTCTTTCTGTTGTCTGTTTGCTTTTTTGAAAGTTTATTTTGCTGTGGAGAAGATCTTCAGTTTAATTAAGTCCCATTGGTCCATTTTTGTTTTTGTTGCAATTGTTTTTGACATCTTCATCATGAAATCTTTGCCAGGACCTATGTCCAGAATAATTTCTTCCTAGGTTATATTTCAGGGTTTTATAGTTTTATATTTTATATTTAAGTATTTAATCCATCTTGAGTTATTTTTTGTATATGATGTAAGGAAAGGGCCAAGCTTAAATCTACTGCATGTGCCTACCCAGTTATCCCAGAACCATTAACTGAATAGGGAGTCCTTTCCCCATTGCTTGTTTTTGCCAACTTTGTTGAAAATCAGATTGTGTAAGTAGTTGTATAGCATGATTTCTGGGCTCTCTAGTTTGTCCCATGGGTGTTTCTGGTTTTGTACCTGTACCATGCTGTTTTGTTGTGATGCCTTCAACTTTGTTATTTTTATGTGGGGTTGCTTTGGCTATTTGGGCTTTTTTGGTCCCATATGAATTTTAGCATAGTGTTTTCCAATTCTCTGAAAAAAATGTCATAGGTAGTTTGATAGGAATAGCATTGAATCTGAAATTGCTTTGGGCAGTATGGGCATTTTAACTATGTTGATTCTTCCTATCCATAAGAATGGAATGCTTTTTTTTTTTCCATTTGTGTCATCTCTGATTTCTTTCAGCAGCATTTATAATTCTCATTGAGAACTTTTACCTCCCTGGTTAGCTCTGTGTGTGCATATGTGTGTGTGTGTGTGTGTGTGTGTGTGTGTCTGTGTCTGTGTCTGTGTGTCTGTGTGTTTAGTTATTGTGGAAGGGATTGCATTTTTGATTTGGATCTCAGTTTGGGTGTTATTGGTGTGTAGAAATGCTACCGGCTTTTGTACATTGATTTTGTATCCTGAAAGTTTGCTGAAGTTCTTTATCAGATACAGGAGTTTTGGGCAGAGACTATGAGGTTTAATAGGTATAAAATCATCTTGTCTGCAAACAGATAATTTGACTTATTTTCTTCCTATCTGGATGCTTTCTATTTCTTTCTCTTGCCTGATTGCTCTGGCTAGTACATCTGGTACTAAGTTGAACAAAAGTGGTGAGAGTGGGCCTCCTTGTTTTGTTTTGATTCCCAAAGGGAATGCTTTCAGCTTTTGCTCATTTAGTATAATGTTGGATGTGGGTTTGTCATAGATTGTTCTTATTATTTTGATATATGTTCCTTTGATGTCTAATTTGTCAAAAGTTTTTAACATAAAAGGATGTTAAATTTTATCAAAAGCCTTTTCCACATCTATTGAAATGATCATGTGGGTTTTGAAAGAAATTTGTTTATTATTAGACTCCCTGATAGGTTCCAGTGTGTGATGTTCCCCTCCCTGTCTACATGTGTTCTCATTGTTCAACTCCCACTTATGGTGTTTGGTTTTTTGTTTTTGTGTTAGTTTGCTCAGAATGATGGTTTCCAGCTTCATTTATGTCCCTGCAAAGGACATGAACTCATTCTTTTTAATGGCTGCATAGTATTCCATGGTATATGTATGCCACATTTTCTTTTTGCAGTCTATCATTGATGGACTCTTTTGTTGTCTGACTAGGTTGATGTTTATTTTTACCTAAAATAAATTATTAACATTAATCAATTTAAGTTTTACAAAATTTACTTGAATTTTTTGCTGGATTCTCTAGCAACCAAGATTAAACATTTATAAAGTATTCTTTCTATCACACTCATATTGTATTATATTATTTAATTGTATAATGCAATTGTTATTGGAAACTGAGAACTAATTGCAGACAGTGATAGTGAATTGAATTGTATATCTTTTATCTAATCAAGATCCATTGTTTAAGTAAGATATTGTTCTTTAGGTCTGACGAGAGACATAATCTTAATATAAACAAAATTAAAAATAAGACAAAGAGTTTGAATATTTTATATGCTATTATATTAAAATGTCAACAAATGGAATGACAATCTAAATATAAAACTCATATGCAGAGTATTACTGATAATATTAAGTCAAACTACTACTAATAGAAACATAATAATAAAGCTTTACTTAAGTGAATTAAGTTACAGGTGTTTTCTACGTATGCATCAACAGTAAATCTTTTTAATTTAGAGAAGCTCTACAAATTAGCAGAGTTGTGGAAGTGCTTGAGTAACAAAAAATAGTGATTTATTTGTGAAGGAAAAGTTGAATATGTACAGAGATTAATAGTATAATACAGCCATAGAAAGACTTGAAGTTTTATCAGACAGAATTATTTGTTGAAAAGGAGAACAGAGCAAATATGTTGTCTTGTAAAAAGCCTGTTTTATACAATGACTATGAATGAGACTCTGGCATGGTCAGTCTATGGTGAGAAATTGTAACTGGGGCTACACTTGTCCTATTTTATTATCATCTCTACTATGTTCTTATGTTTTTATGAGATCCCTCTGTATCAGACTATACTGCTTTCAAATCTCGATTCTTCACATCTTAGGTTGGTACCCTATAAAAATCACTTCATCAATCTAATCCTCAAATATTTATTTTTAGTTTATTATAAAATATGATATAAAATATACTATACCATAATTTATAATATATTATGTAATGTATAATACAGTAGTAAACATAATTGTTAATTATTGTGTAATAAATAATTAACAAAATATTACTATATTAATATAAATATAATTAATCGTAGGGACAAGCTCAGAAGATTTGCCCTTAGGTTAAAACTATGTAACAATCTTAGCACATTCTCTGGAAAATAAGCACTCAAAACATTGTAACGATTCTCCTCTTCCTTCTTATCTACCAACAGGCCTCCCAGCCACATCTCTCACATCTTCCCATGGCCCTCAAGTGTCACATTTTTTTTTTTCTTAAGACAGAGTCTCGCTCTGTCACCAGGCTGTGGTGCAGTTGTGCTGTCTTTGCTCACTGCAACTCCTCCTGCTTGGTTCAAGCAATTTTCTTGCCTCAGCCTCCCAAATAGCTGGGATTACAAGTGCACATCACCACACCCACCTAATTATTGTATTTTTAGTAAAGACAGGGTTTTGCCATGTTGGCCAGGATGGTCTCTATCACTTGACCTCGTGATCCACTCACCCTGGCCTCCCAAAGTGATAGGATTACAGGTGTGGGTCACTGTACTCAACCAACATTTTAAAATAAAAACACTATACAGAGTAGTCCTTTAACCAGGTGATCCACCTTTAACCTTGTAAGCCACCACACCTGGCCTCTGTTTTCTATGCTTCTGAGCTAGATTATGAAATAGTCCCATCCTAGCATTGGAATCATTTTGCTTAATCTGCCTTCATGGAAAGAACTGAGAATTGGGCCAATACTAAGTTCATATCTTTTTTGCAAGTTACGCTTATGCTAATATGAATAGCATTCCCAATTTGGTAGTTGAGGGAAATTTTTGGATTTCTGGGATTCTTGGAGCTTACATTATCTAGAATAGATGGTAAGATGGGGGAAGATGGCTGTCAGAAACTATGAGAGCCAACATTCATGAAATATAGGGAATGAACCATGAAGAATTGTGAGCTTAATAGGCTTAAGAAGAGACAGGAGAATAGAGTCTCTTAGGGTATCAGCTGCCTGGATATTACTACCATGCAAAACATATTCCTGGATATTTTTCTCAATGTAGGTCGTCTTTATTGGCACCGGAGGGCACTTGTTGAAGTTTTCACCAGACCCCTACCCAGAAACACAGGCTTAATATTCTCAAGATCCTCTTTAGGAGATATTTTTTGGGTATTCATCGCTGAGAACCTCTTGTCCAGTCATATAATTTAAAATGCTACTGTGTCTCTGGAATAGGAGAAAAGAGTAAATAGCTGTTTCTCATGAGAATTAACATGGCCCTAGGATTAACTACTCAATGATAGACCCCTTCTTCATGATATTGGCTCTTTTAATTACTCTTTGCAAAATTGCTGTTATCATTTAACACTTAAGGATACTTTGTTCCAAGAGAAGAAACCAGGACTTTTTGGAGAAACTGCTACATTTTCTGTTTAGGGTGTAAATGTATACAATGAATTGATAATACTTTGTTTGGTGTCTCACTGGATAAAATATCTAAAAACAATTATTGCAATTGATTGTAGTACATTGACTATGTAGAAGTCCATGTGTGCCTAATGATATTACAAAGAGAGAGAGAAAGTCAGAAATGTCATGGATATATCTGAGTGCTTGTATCAGCCAGGAGATCTAGAGAGAAAATTGAAAAGGCAAGTTTCAACACAAACATCCCTTAACTTGATTATGTTTCTGGTGGTATAATTTGTGTTGACTAATAGAATATCTCACTTCTAGTTAATGGATTTTTTTTAGTGTTGTTCTTTTTTTTTTTTTTTTTTTTTTTTTTTGAGATGGAGTTTCTCTCCTGTTACCCAGGCTGGAGTGCAATGGCGCGATCTCGGCTCACCGAAACTTCCGCCTCCTCGGTTCAGGCAATTCTCCTGCCTCAGCCTCCTGAGTAGTTGGGATTACAGGCATGAGCCACCATGCCCAGCTAATTTTTTGTATTTTTAGTAGAGACGGGGTTACCATATTGGTCATATGGTGACCATATTGACCAGGATGGTCTCGATCTCTTGAACTCGTGATCCGCCCGCCTCGGCCTCCCAAAGTGCTGGGATTACAGGCGTGAGCCACCGCGCCTGGCCTCTTTTTGTTTTTTATCTTTCCCAAAATGAATACGTTGAATCCGCTTGTTTTCAGTAATTTCTACTTCACTTTTAATTTTATTTTCAAATTGCTGCAAATATCACTCCAAGTAAGGCAAGCTAGCCTTTTGACTACACATTCTGACAGCCTCGAAGCTGTATGATCTTACAGGTACAATTTTAACAGGAACAGAACATTCCACTGAAGAGCATTTTATTGCTCGGTGACATTGTATTCTCTGAAATTTCTACTCTGCTTCCATCATGTTCCATCTTAATTAGTACAAATATAGACTCCCACAGTAAATTTCAAATTTACTATAAAGACAACCCTAACACTACAAAATAGTTTTTGTCTTGTTTTTATTTAAGTAACTATTATGTCAGAATGCCATTGGCTTATGCATTAATTTACCATTCCTTTATTTGTCTGTACTTAAAAGCAGGTCACATGCTCTTTCCGTCAAACACAGATCATTCAGTAAAATAGCGACCCACGTCAATTCATTATAAAAAAAGAAATATGCTAAGAGCTTTATAAAAAGTGATGTGTATTATCAACAGTACTCATTATAATCACAAAATTATATTTCACCATGACAACTAGGAAAATGACAATAATATTAATTCTAGCTGTTGTTTCTCCATATGCCCTTAACAATGTCAAATGCTTTAAATACGATATTTCAGTTATACTGACAGTAATATTATAATAAAGCTTATTATCAACTTCATTTTATTTAAAAGAATTGCTAGTTAGAAAAGCAACTTCACATGTAGAATATCACACAGCTAATAAATGTCAGGGGTGGGGTTCCAAGCTGGCCTAAAACTTTTCTAATTATCAAAATTACTAGTAATTATTAGAATGCACAAGAAGAAGCTGTCTATGTATGCACAAAATAGGAAAGGTAAATGAATATCTAACTCATCAGAAACTCAAATGTGCTTCTTATATTAAAAACAAAGATTGCTAGAAGTTCAACTTTTTTATGGATTGAGGCAAAACCTGTAAATATTAAATCATTTTTTTCATAACTATTACTCACAAGTTTATTGATACTTGGTGATTGTCATAAACACTGATTGCTTCCTAGGAAAAACTAGCTAAGTTTAATAATACCTGTCTTTTGTTGTCAAATATGTCATGAGAAATATGTTTTATATTTAATTTATGGATACATAATAGTTTTACATATTTATGGCATGCATGTAATATTTTGATACAAAAATTAAAATAAAAATAAATATTTTTTAAAATATTTCAGAGAAAGGAGGAAAAAGAGAATGGTAATAGAATTGGCTCTTAAAATAAATCTGTCAGTCATTATTTGTTTCAGTATATGTAATGAAAGATTAACAACTACAAGTTTAAATCCTTGTTTCTCAAAATGTAGTTCTCCATTGAGTAGATTTCAGATTTTGTATGTGTGGTCTCACATCCTAGTAAATCAAAATTAAAGTTTGAGGCTTGTAAGTGTAGATTATTAACAAGCACCCCAGGTTATCCCAATGCATTTGTTTGAGAATCAATTCTTTAAATTTCTAAGGTAAAATTAACATTCAGCCAGATTAAATTATCATAAAAATGCAGCAACTAGAAAATGTTTAATAGGCACCTTATTAAAAGAAGCTTTTCCTTTCACACAATGAGGACTTACAATCCATTAACCCCCATCTGTGCCTGCTCAATTCACATCTAGACTTAAAAATAAAAACAACACTTACATAGAAGAGCCTCGGGCCAGAAACAAAGCTCACAGGAGTTTAATAGTATTATAGGGTTCAAAATATATGACATTGAATTAAAAAGCAAAAAACATAAGTAGAGTTGGGAGATAGAGGAGAGAAAAGATTTTCCTTTTTTCCATTTACAGAGAGACAGCAATAAAAATAAACAGCCTTGCTATTCATTTTGAACTTCTGAATGTGGTAACTTCCAGTGAATCTTATTTTGAAATGCCCCCCAAAAATAATTTAATTGCTTTGACTTTTGCTTCCTAGAGAGAATGAATTCTTTAATAATAACTTTTAAAAAGCTATAATTTTATTCTTGATCTTTAAATGTTTCCCACTAAGTCTATTTCATGCTGATAACAGAGCCAGCAGCCCTCCCTCCTATTATCATTAATGAGGCTAAGACTCTCAGTAATGGGAGAATGACCTTGTTAACAGTAGTTATTCAACCAATTGACTCTGATGAAAATGCGTGGAATCATTAATGAATAAATGATTGCACAACAGATACCAATGGTGAAACAATGTTTACAATGAAGCATGATAAAACCCTTGCATCCTTTCTCTTTAGAGTATCCAACCTAGAGTGGATAGTCATTTAATTTACGCTTATATAAAGCAGCTTCTTGGCATTTCAGCCAAAGGGTTATGTCAGAAAATAGTTAATGGCTGTCTGTAGTTTCAAAGAGCTCAGTAGATTTGCTGCATGACCAAGCATCATACAAATGGTTGAGTTGACGATATTATCTATAATAGGACTTACTATGGTCTGTAGCACCTGGTGTTCACACAGAAACCCAAGTTTAAGATACATAAAGATAATCTAAATTATTCTTGCGTGGTTAGTTTTGCTGCTTTTATACTTCAGTGTTTTAGGGGATTTTCTTCATCAAATATTTGAAAAATGGGTCCAATAATTTGGGAACAGATAAACATTCCACTATTAGATATTTCAGTGCAAATGATTTATTTTATATAATTTTCTGTGTCATTTTATTTTTATTAAAAATTATTTAATAGATTTTTATTTGAAATTATACAAACATAAAATATTCCTTAATTTTAAGTGGCTATTTCTCGAACGACACAATTTTCTTTTTCTTTTTCTTTGTTTTGAGACAGAATCTTGTTCTATTGCCCTGGCTGGAGTGCAGTGGCATAATCTTGACCCACCGCAACCTGCACTTCCCAGGTTCAAGCGGTTCTTGTGCCTCAGCCTCTGAAGTAGCCAGGATTACAGGCACGCAACACCACACCTGGCTAATTTTTATACTTTTTAGTAGAGACAGGGTTTCACCAAGTTGGCCAGGCTAGTCTTAGACTCCTGACCAGAGGTGATCTGCCCGCCTAGGCCTCCCTAAGTGCTGGGATTATAGGTTTGAGCCACTGTGCCCGGCCAACACAACTATTTTCTAAACAGTCTCTTAATAGGCATGAAGATTAAATGTTATAAATGTTAAAATGGAATTAATAAGTTTTTAAACTATATTTGTATATTTTTCAGATTTCTTATATGTGTTACATTAAATTTAATATTTCAATTTTACCTTCTAGATGCTTTTTTTAACCCAATGATAAATTAATTTCCTATCATTCAAAATGTTTGTGACCTCATAATCTATCTTTTTTTCCTAAAAGAAACACAAGATTAGGTTTACATATTATAGGTAGTTGTTTCTTTTCAATTTTAGATACTATCAAAATGTCAGATTCAACAATTTATCTTACAAACGTTTCCATCTCTCCAGGACAGAGGCACAGATACTGTATTTTCTGAGGTAACATAAACACACAAGGTTATGTTTCTTATTTTTATATTTATAATAATGCTCTAGTAACTGGATAAAATTATAAGAGTGGTGATATTACAATTAGGTTACACATATGTTATGCAATTCTAGTTTATATTTTTATTTTATATAAATTACCCGGATTTGATCACTATGCATTATAGTCATGTACCAAAATATAAGGTATACCACATAAAATGTACAATTAATTTGTATTAATAAAATATATGTAGTATTATCAATCAAGATACTTGTCACTTTTTTCTGAAGTGGCAGTTTTCTATATTTATTACTTTGTAGACAAAAAAATTACATAATATTTTAAATATTATGGAGAATATACTGTTTTTATATGTCTATTATATACTGTTTATATATATATATATATATATACTGCTTCATAATATACTGTTTTTATATTATGTCTATTTTTCTTGTTTTTCTTCTTTGTGACATTGCAAAAAATAAATTTGATACATTGAAAACAGTACTACATATTGTTATATAACTTACTTAAATCTCTTCAAATGTAGCACCATAGACCTGTGAGTGATGAGATTCTACTGAAACACAAAGTCCACATGGCCGAACATAACAGAAGAATAAAAATTAAAGTTAAAATTGTAAAATCTGGAATCTCCTTTTTGATGCTCTCTATTTTTTAATCTTTGAATACATATCAATTAGATACATAATGTTTGGTTGCTAAAATATTAATATTTCATTTGTTTCCATTTTGTTTTTAATCTCTAAAGACTTAGAAAAATGCATTTTAAGTTAATAAAAGACATGCTGTAGACTGAATGTTTGTGACTTCACAAATTTATATGTTAAAATTGTAACCCCTTAATGTTATGGTATTAGGAGTCAGAGCCCTTGGTATATACAACCATACCTCAGAGACATTATGGGTTCAGTTCCCGACCACCACAAAAAGGTATTCATCACAATATAGCAAGTCACTCAAAATTTTGGATGCCCAGTGCATATAAAATTTATGTTAACACTATACTGCCTATTAAAGGCGTGCTGGGATAATGTCCAAAATTGTACACACCTTCATTAAGAATACTTTATTGTGGCTGGGCCCGGTGGCTCACGCCTGTAATCCCAGCACTTTGGGAGGCCGAGGTGGGCGGAACACAAGGTCAGGAGATTGAGACCATCCTGGCCAACATGGTGAAACCCCCTCTCTACTAAAAATACCAAAAAAATTAGCTGGGCATGGTGGCATGTACCTGTAATCCCAGCTACTCAGGAGGCTGAGGCAGGAGAATTGCTTGAACCCAGGAGGCGGAGGTTGCAGTGAGCCGAGATTGTGCCACTGCACTCCATCCTGGCGCCTGGCAACAGAGCAAGACTCTGTCTCAAAAAAAAAAAAAAGAATACTTTATTGTTAAAAATTTTCTACATGCTGAGTCTTACTGACAGACTCTGACTGAGTGATGGATGACAGACATAGGCAGACACAGATGTTTTGCCTGCACGAGCACGGCCAGGGGACAACAGCTCACAGATCTTGAAGAGGCATTCTGGCCATAAAGCCCTGATATGCTGAAAACATACATCATCAAACATTCTGCATTTATTTAGTACAGATTAAATGACAAAAGTCTCAAGTATACATCATTAGTGGGTAATTAACATTGCAGTACTCCCCCTCCCCCTCCACAGTAGAGAGCAGTTCTGCGCACTGATGATCAAAGGTCTGTCTTAGGACAACAGGAGTGAACAAGTTATTTAGATAAACTCCCTTACATTCCTTTGTACTTACTCCTCACCTAATTGCCTCTGGGTAAGGCTATCTTCAGCTCATTCCTTCCGAAAGCTTTGCAAAACCTCTCAGCCTTCTAAGAAGGTTTGCATCTTTCTTATAGTATTTCCCACTATGCTGACCAATCTCCAACAGCTATAATCATTTGAGCCTTCAGTGAGTGCTAATCCTTTCACTGGTGAAGGGTCTTGTCTTAAAGTTGATGGCTCCTGACTGATCCCGGTGGTGGTTGCTGAAGGGCAGGGTGGCTGTGACAATTTCTTGTCAATGTGACAATGATATTTTTCACATCAACTGACTCCTCCTTTCACACACACCAGAATGATTCTGTAGCATATATTTTTATGTTTTGA